>NC_081564.1:51212726-51331428 GCF_022355385.1 Mustela nigripes | reverse complement strand
CACTGCCTCCACTAGTACCCTCACTGCCTCCACTAGTACCCTCACTGCCTCCACTAGTACCCTCACTGCCTCCACTAGTTCCGGAATTGGTACCACTATTAATATCCTTTTCATTTTCAGCCCAGCCAGAACCTTGAAGGTCAATATTAATGGTTCCAGTACAAGTTCTTTGAAGATTATCTGCAACAAGATTCAAAAAGGGAAGAAATATTTAACGCATGCAGTGTAATACTCATTGAACAATCCAAAACCACTTTTCTTTTCTTTTTCTTTTTCTTTTTCTTTTCCTTTTTTTTTTTTTTTTTGTATCAGTAACTTATTTCAAGGTCTTTATTCTCATCAATTCAGTAACTTCCCAAATCATCCTTTGTTTGGGGTTCGGTTTTTAAATCAAACCATGATGAGGATTAGTGCTCCTGAAAGACTGTGCCATATGTTGAAAAGCATAAACAGTAAATGCCATGTCATAGATACACTGTCATTCACCTTAGATAAATAAGTCAGTCATATTCCACATACTATTTAAATGAATGGAAGCTACTTGTATTTGTATTATATATGCAGTAGTTAGTTGCTTTATTTTCTTCTAAATTACCTTGACAGGGATTCCTCCATCACATCTGCACTATCCACTTCCCATAAGATTTGAATATATGATAATCTCTGATTAGAAACTGCTCAGTGCAGAAAACCCACATTACTGAAAGTTCAGGTATGATTTTTTTTTTTCTCCTTCAGAGAGAAGATTTCCAAAGTCTAGAATCTACCTGTAGAGCTACTAGGTCAGAAATGTGTCATAACTCTGAGACTCTGGCTGGACATTGGTGATTATAATTCTTACTACAGTGTAGGAATGATACTGATGGAATATTATGCTTTTCTGTAGCCCAATTAAAACTATTTATATGTAGTTATGTCTGAAGCGGTTTTTTAAAATTCCATGATAAACCTTCCAATTTCATTGAGATACTACAAAAATGAAATAACATTGTATAAACTTGAGTACATGGTGTGTTGTTATGATATACTTATATATTGCAGTATGTTTTCCATCTAAGTGTTAACCAACATCTCCATCACCTCACATGACTACTATTTTGTTTTTTGTAATGAGAATATTTAGGATCTACTATCTTAGGAACTTTTAAAAATATAGCAACTATACTGTCATTAATAATCATAAGGCAAGACTCTACATTAGATCCCCAGAAATTAATCATCTTGTGACTAGAAGTTTGTAATTTTTAGCCAACATCTCCTCATCTCCCCATCCCTTTAGTGGTCAGCCTAATTTTAATTTTGTTGGTTTGGAAAAGTAATATAAGTATGCAGCTTCCAAATTGTTCACACAAAGTTGTACATCAGCTTTTCAAAGATTACATAAAGTTAAGTTAACTTTGCTTCTGGATCAATTATTTGAAAGTAACTTAAGAATATAATTTTAAAATTTTATTTATTGAGATTAATAAGAACTAACGTTGAGTACCAGCACTCTTCTAAGTGCTTTACATCTAATAACTTCTTTAATATCTTTAAATCCATAATGTCAGTGTCCCATTTTATAGAGGAAAAGGGTGAGGAATAAATGGGTTGAATGACTTCTCTAAAATCCCATAGCTACTAAGTGATGGTACAAGATACCAACCGAGTCTCATTCCAGAACTCGTGGACTTGGCACTGAGTTATACTGTCCCTTATATTATTAAAAATGTGATTCTATAATACCCAGTATGATTTTTTGTTGTTGATGAGAAAGGGTTATCTTAAAATACAATTAAAACTTTAATTTCTGAGTGTATATATAATTTCCTCCAAGTTAAATTGATTTCTTACCATCTATAGATAAAATTGTTCCTTGGTATTTTCCCCCAAGCATTTTATATTGTTCCCAGGTAACTCTGTTTCTCAAAATAATTATGCCTGTTTTTGAGTCAACATCAAGTAGGTTAGCTGGATTATTTCCCATTACATATCTGTATTTGAAGAAACAATATGAATTAATGTTAGCTTTTGAAAGAGAGAGAGATTTTGATTATAAAACACGTTTCAAGTCAGTGGTTGTAACCTCTGGATATCATTTTCAATTATTAGGGATTTTATTTTTTTTCAAGGCAAGATGGAATGATCTCTTATGCCCACTTGGATGTTACAACAATCTTTGATTCTTGCAGTCTTCTTTTCGTTTGGTTTTGGCAGCATTAGAACTCTCCTGGAAGACCCAGAACCTGGGACCTCCTGGGCCGTTTCTAATTCTGAACTGTTCTCTTATCAAAGAAGTTACTTCTCCATCAGCTTGGGGCTTCATTCTCTCCCTATTTTCACTCTCCCTCCCCATACACACAATGACTTTATAGGACTTCTTTTGAATTCCGTTCTCATTTATGTATTTGTTAAACATTGTTGGATAACTGTCTCAAGTACTGTGCTAAACTCAAAGGCCTAGAACTTTGAAAGGAGCAGAGTTGGGTGGGGAGGGTGGGATGGTCTGCCCTCAGTGAACTCACATCTGTGGAGTACAAGACAGTTGATCAATATCAAATGCTGATTAAAGTGAAGAGAGTTACTGAAATAAGCTAACTCTAATTGATTTCAATCTGGGTGCACTTGGCAATGGGAAAATCAGCCCATAAAATCTTTTGGGGGAATAACCACGATATGTGGTAATCAGCTAATTGGCCAGTAAAATACATAAATACAGAAATGTCAAACATTCAAGATACAATATTTTCCACATTTTACATCTTCACACTTTTTGCATTTTAATTTTTGCCCATTTTTTTTAAATTTTCCTAAGGTCAAAGCTGTAAATTAAATAGCAATTCAGTAGTTCGTATTTTTTATGATTGAATGATAGTTTCAAAAATAATGAAAAATATTTTAATTCAGAGACTTAAAATTTCTAAAAAGAACATGTATACTTTAGTTTAATGTATAATAAAATTATTTGGAAAATGTTAGTCTTACCTAACAGTTGTTGAAGCACTACCTGTGTCCAGATCAGTGGCTATAAAGTCTCCCACTTTATAATTCTGTCCCATGTTACTAGTTACCACATATGTCTTTGAACCTGGACGGAACACCGAACCTTCAATTACATTTGACACAGCCACAGTGACTGCTGTTGCTGTGAGTTTATACTGAGACATAATTGAAGAGTGAAATTCAGCTTTATTTCTGACACCGAGACTTAGTTGCATCGTCTGCATAGCTTCGTAATCTAGGGGCTAGAAAATACAGAATGGGATGGTTTTACTCTTAAAATAAAAAAATTCTGGAAGAAAGACAAATCCTTTCATTATAGGCAAGGAAACTCCCACATTTCTTTCTTTAATTAAATATAAATACATACAAATACACACCCTGTCCTTTATCTTTAATGCAACAGAAATGCAGTAGGAAACAGAAATATAGTAGGAAAAAAGTTGGAAATATATGGCATGAGTTTTACTTATCCATCAAAGAAGTTTAAAAACATAATATAGATGGTCAAATCCATGCATTTTATAGTGCAAAGATAGTTTATTTTAACTTCTGTCACTTCATTTTTCTCACAAAGTAGCTCTATTTATTACAAAGTATGGGCCAACTATAAAGTACGTTCAATCATTTGACTGGTTTTATCTGTAAAGAACTATTTAGAAGAAATTTTACTTCTGTAAATATGATTTCCTTCAGTAAGCCCAGTAATAGAACAAAGTATAAAAATAATAAAAATCCTTATTTTCTTCAACATATTCTGGAAAAAAAAATTATTTCCAGTAGCTATTTTTATTATGAAGTTGGTATCAATATCTACTACTTAATGAAATTCACAAACAACTATACAGTATGCCCATAAGTTCCAAATATATTTTTCTAAATTTTCATGTGAGAGTAATTTAGATGACTCTTGATTCACACATCAAACTCTCCACTTAGTAAAATCTTCAATCTTGGCTTCAATGTTGGCTTTGTTATTCCAAAAACGGCTATAAAATCACATATACATATACATCACACACGCATACGCATAACAGAAGAATTAAGATATGATGTCATGCTTGGGAGAAAAATCAACATTACTTCCATTTCACAAATAGAGATATTGAGGATAAATAGACTAATTTTTTAAAGTAATATAGTAGTTTGGGGTAAAATAGATTAGGACGGTTTCCCCAGCGTGGAATCACAGCTAGAATAGTGATGACGGTATGAGCTTAATAGATAGAGAATTTGAATGTCAGCTATACCACTTACTAGCTATCAGAATTTGAATGGGGTACAACTCTCTCTTGTATTTATCTGCAATATGGGCATATAACCTAATTTTCTGGCATGCTGTGAGGGGTAAACTAAAGCATCTGTACCCTGTCTCAGGAAATGGACGCTATAGCCAGAGGGACACTTTATGAAGACATGAAAGAAATGATCCCAGAATTCCTCTGGGAACAGAATTCCTTAGAAGTCTATTTCCTGGGACTATTTTGAAGAAAGGAAATAACTAAAAAAGGACTGAATTCTACCATTGCATGTTTCACACACAATCCTTGCATAACTATTGCAGATAAAAGAAAAAAACAAACAAACAGACTCAAGTCTTACAGTACAGGCTGAAATCTTCACCATAAGCTCCCTATGAGTTACATTTTTTTCCCTCAAATCTGACAGGCAATTCTACCTCTGGTACATGAGGTGGATCACTAATATAGGGGGAACATAGGAAGATTCTGTTGATGTAGACCAAATCTTTGTTTTGGACAAATCTCCAGGCTATTTATGTTCATAATAAGCCCTGGTCAGCAGCTGCAGGGAGATGGGAATGTGATAATCCTATAATTACAGTAATTTAATTTTAATTTTATAAAAACACATCAGAGAACTAAACAACTTTTAATTTACATGATAAATATTCTCAGTGCATACTAATTAATGTATGATGTTGACAAAGACACATATTTTAAGGTCATGTGAAATCTGCTTAAAAAACATTCTTCAAACATCTAAAACAAAACTTTAAGCATAAAATAAGATTCATTTTTAGAAATGCTCTTAATTTATATGATCTGTGAAGGAGTAGTGTATTAATAGAAGAGAGTTTTGAGCTTAATGCCTGTTTTCATAAACTGATATAAGTGGAAAAATTGTTAAAAAGCTCTCTAATCTTATATCTTTTTAAAACACGGTAATTTTTATTCTTTCACCCCCTGAATTTTGTGAAATGTTAACATTTTATCTCAAGATTAACATTTTGAAAAAGACCAAGAAAACAAAATATTTAGGATAATTATACCATACCTTAATAACCTTTAAAATTCCCACATTTGTCCTTTCATTCATTTCTATGTCAAACCAACCTCCCTCATTTCCGGAGATAAAGAAAATCACTGCCACCCAGTTAGCTGAGTACTCTTCATCCAAATCGATTACTCTAATCTGGAGCAAATTTGAGTGGAGGGCATTTTCTTCAATACTAGTGGAATACTGAAATGAGAAGCAAAAAAATCTTGTGGAATACTGAAATGAGAAGCAAATAAATCTTAACACCAACTGTGTGAGTGAGAGAACAACTACCCTGGACTTACAAAGGATGTTTAAAACCACTCATTATTTAGAAACGAGATCTGTGTTTATAAGCTCACATTTCATTGTCCAAATACATATATTTTTCCTACGTATTATTTGAACAAACACAAGGCAAAGTACGTGTCTACATTTGGGTTATACATGACTAAAGATAACATGGACCTCTGTAAAAAGAATTGTATGAACAAATTTTAGAATGTAATGAATTGACGTTGTTCATTTCAAGGACAAGTACTTACGGAGGGCTGTTCCATGTATGGGATGTTATCATTAACATCGAGGATTCTAATGTTGCATTCACACTCTGCTGACATGCCGTCTGCCCCACCATCTCGGTCAGAGCCTCTCACAGCAAGGGAATACTGGCTGTATTGCTAAAAGCACACATTACCAAAAAAATCACAGTTGATCTAGACAATCCTTATTCTGTCTCATGAAAAGTTCTTTTAAAATGTTGGCTCAACATTTACTTAAATCTATGATCAAGATACGGGTAACAGACTAATGAAAATCCACAGATCTCACATGAATCAGTATGACTGTTGCCACTTCTATTTCCAGCAGTGCTTACCTAGCATCATTTAAAAGAAAGAACACGTTTGAAGGCCTCATGCCTTATTATATGTCCAGGGGTTGAAAAAGTTTATAAAGAGTAAAGTGGACCAAAATGCTTAGGAGGAGAGAGATGAAGGTTTACCAAGAATTTATGGCATGAAAATTCCATACTGTCAATAATCATCCCTAAAATGTGCAAGTAAAACAAAGAATGTAACAAATGGTTTACAGTTCTGGGAGGCAGTGGGTGGTGGGCTGGAGCAGTGGAGTTATTGATAATCAACCTTCTTGATTCTACTCAATGATGCTTAAATTTGTAGAACTGGCAAAAGCAATGAAGCCTTTCCCAGAAACATGCATGCACTCATCATTCAAAAATGTGGACAGAAGTTTAGAGGATTCATAGTAAGAGACATTTTGAGGTCTCTCCATGAACTCCAGGTTGAAAATATCTGCTTTGGTGGCTTGCTAGTAACTTTATTCCTTTAGTTTTTAAAGTTCTTCACCACAAAAACTCTTTTGACATTAAAGGACTCCCATTGGGCTCTTTAAGGAAGTTTGAGCAAGAAAAAGTTAATAGTCAATTTCTTCTGATGGTTATTTTCACACAAGTGAAAAAGGAGATATAAATAATTTAGGAACTTATAGGATTTGGATCATTAAAGAATGAAAATCATCTGATTTATTCTAAGCCTAGGAGTCATTAACAGGAGGATTGTCATTTCAAAATAACTATAATAATTAAAATAAATTTTAATTAAGTACAAATTCAAAAGTAACACTTCTTCATTTATATCCCTAAAATACTTACAGATCAGGTAAATCCTATCAATACTCTAAAAATGATGAAAAAGTTGACACTTTTATATTGAATAATGGGACCATATGTTATTAATAGAAACCATGCTGATTCTAACTTGCTAACAATCTCTAATTATTTTCTCGTTTATAAATGAAAAGATTGGTCTAGATGTTACTCAGTTGCTATCCATCATTCTGATTCTGTGTTACATTACCCAAAGTAATCAGGGGACTATCAGTAGGTAAGAGAGAGGAAGGAAAAAGAAGAGTCCTGTTGTCAAATGAGTGTAGGATATTATGGGTTAAAGAAAGAGAAACAAATTTCTTAGTCTGTAAGAATTCTTGGAGCGTTTACCATGTTCATGCATTGTGACTTGCCAAGATGGCTGACAGTAACGATCGTTTCTTAAATCTATTTCAATGTACATCACACATTTTTTTTAATAGAGCTTCTACCTTTGCCTTATGTATATTCTTGTGTATTCTCAGAATATAGTTTTCTTAAATTGTGGCAGATATTAAGTTTGAATTGATTGAATGAAAAATGACAGTTTAAAATGTATTTGAGGAATCCCCTTTTTTTCATTTTGAAGATATTTCTTATGTCATTACCATGATGTGAACAGGTTATATAATCATAACATATTGTTTTCTTTTTCTTTCTTTCTTAGGTTCTCTGGCTTTTAGCATAACTTCCTTTGAAACTAACAAACCATTCAAAGAAAAAAAATTACCTCTCTGTCTAGAAAATTATTCATTGTTCGAATTTCTCCAGTGTTTCTGTTAATAATAAACATTGGTGAATCAGAAGGTTCCTGTCTTATGATCTTGAAGGCTATTTTTGAGTTCAAATTATTAGGTTCATCTGCATCAGTAGCATTGAGTATCATCACCAGCGTATCTAGAAATCAAGGAAAATGGTTGCAAGTGGATGGTTTGCATTTTCGTTATAGTATAGTTTATTGCTTTTCTAACAAGGTGTTAGGGTTGGTTGGTCTATATAGTGTATGTGCTACCCTTTTTCCTTTCCTCTTCTTCAACATATCATTAGCTTAGCTCCTTTCTATACTTTGCTTTGACAAAAACATTACATTTTTTCAGGAACTTACACATTACTGGTAGTTAGCAAACAAAGAAATGTTTTAATTCTGCCTTTTCTTTCCTTATTCTATTATAATCCTTTTTTTTTTTTAAGACTGCTGTGGTGAAATAGAATGATATTAAAGCTAGACCAACTCTTTCCCAACTATAGAACTTTCTAGCTCTATGATTTTGGCTTCAGTTTCCACATCTGTATACAGGAATGGTAATAGCATTGTCCTCACTGAGTTCATGAGAGAATTGAACAGTTTAATGAGAGAAACTCCTAGAAAGTTCTGATTGGCTAATGTACACTCAATAAATGTACATTATTATTCTGTTTTGCATGGTCCCAAGTGAAGTGCTAGGTAAACTATTAGGTTGAAAGAGATGCTTGTTTAACTACATATTTTGTCTTATCCCTTATCTTTTCTGGGAATTTTATAAGCCATTTTGATGAAGGACACTGGAGAAGGAAAAGCTGCCAGTGTTCATAAACTGGAAATCTCTACACTGAAAGTCTGTTTCAAGCATAATTGTCCTGTCTGTAAACACAAATGCAACGGAGTATCTCCCTTCTGCCTTTTATTTTCTCTCTCAATCTTTGTGTGTGTTTGTGTAATTCACTTCAGCATTCTTTTAAAAATATTTTCAGTAGGCAATTAATTATGGCACATTCATACAGTAAAATCTAATGCAGCTATTTAAAAGGAATGAAGACATTTCATTTCCTAATATGGAAAAATGTTAAAAATATATTTAAATAAAGATTTACATTATGATTTGTATGTAAAATATCTTCCTATTTGTTTCCAAAAGTATGTTTATATAATCATAAAACATACATAAGTAACTAAGTATGTATGTACTTACATACGTAAGTAGTAAGTAACGTAAATAAGTTCTTGCCTCTTAAGAATTATACTAGGGAAAACAAAGAATGGATTTCTATTCCATTTTTACTTTCCATATTGTGTAAATTTTTACAACAAACATTTTTAAAATGATATTTTAGATTGGATACTTATTCCAAGTATAGTATAGTGTTTTAATGAATAAAAGTGATATGTAAGGATTTTTGGAATGTATAAGAAATTTTACCACTTAAGCTTTAAATTCAAATGAGAAATTGTCTTTGCTATTTTTAATATGTTTAGGACAATCTTCACTAGTGTGTTAGGCAGTTAATTTTCTCAAGTGACTGAGAACTGAAGACTTCTCATGCCATTTTGCTCTGGATGCTTTTCTATATTTAATCTCTTACATTCATGATGAAGTGGTACCTTCTTAGTTTGTCCTCCCTTTGCTTGGCTAAGAGTGATCTGGAATTAAGTATACTTAATAAGATGGATTACTTACTTGCATTAGAATTTTCTTCTATTTGTCCTACAAAAGTAGACATAGAAAATACTGGAGGGTTGTCATTTATATCCAAAACTCTGACTCTGAGCTCAAGAGGCCTCTCTAAATCTTGACCCAGTGAATTCAGAGCCCGGCAATAGATCTAAGACAGAAGACAAGAATAATTATTTGATGCAACAGATATTTAAGTTCTTACTTTGTTTGGACACTATGCTAGGCACTGTGGGTAACCAAAAAAAGTAAGACATATTATTTTCTACTACCACGTAGATATAAGCAGCACTTAAAATCAATAAGGGGAGGCAAACACAAATTCAAGATACTATTTGAGAAAAAGCAACATGATAAGTTATTTAAAAGAAGAATAGAAATACTATGACATCATAGGATATTGGATGATTGAGAAAGATCCTGAAAGAGAATTTCAGTAAGTGGAACTGGTATTTAGAAAGATATTCCAAGTAAAGGGATTTATGTGAGGAAAGAAGCAGAGTAGTGAAAATACATTTTTTGAAATTGGGAGTAAGGACTATTGACTTTGAGGATCGGGTAAAGGAGAGTCACACGGGGGCTTCAAAGAAAGGTAGTTTTCACAAGCTACATAGGAGACTATACGGGTGTTCTTATTGTTGTTATTATTATTTATATGTGAGGTGTACCTAAGTATCATGTATGCTACTTTACCTGTGTGCTATATTCATATAAAAATTCAAGAAAAGCTAATAGGTTGGCATGCTGACCTCGAGAGTTAGTGGGTAAACATTGTGAGAGATAAGGCAGGAATATAGATTTGGAATAGAAGACTAAGGAATTAAAGTAGCTTAGGCAGTATAGCTGAAAACACACGCACCCATTACTATTTGAACATCTTTGGGGCTATGGATGGATGGGGTTTTAATTGAAGAACATACAAGATCAAGGAAGGTTTTCTGTATGTCCTTTTTATTCTAAGTATTAACAAGTGTCGACTATGATGATAAACAGAAATGGAAGCAGGCAAGGAGCAAGCAGAAAAGAGATGATAAAATTGATCAAATAAGGTTCTTGAAGAAACAGGTAATTATAGAATAATGGATCCTCTTGGGGGTAAGCTGTGGAAAAAAAGCAGAAAGTTAATCCTGTTTTTGGATTTAAGGCAGAGCATTTCTGAAGGAGGGGAGAGAAAATTGTGGGAGTGTGTGATGAAGTCCTCAGAATTTCTAACGAAGCTGGTCATCATGTCAGCGGCTTAAAGTGGAAAGGAGGTTGAGTGTTTGGAGTTTTGTCACAGCTACTGTCAAGAACAGAAGTATGATTCAGCTAAGGATGGTTTAGAGTATTCCCGAAGCACCTTCTGAGCTCAGGTGAGCTGCAGCAATGTGGATTTATAATAAAGTATGTTTACTTGAAGAGGCTCCCTTGGTAGCTCAAAAATCATCACTTGACATGAGAACCAATATTCTCTGCCAAATTAAAGAAAAAGAATGAAGAGTTAGGTCCTTGCCCTTCCAAACAGATATTCTAGCTTGCCACTAGGGACAGACCAGAGTCTCACATTTTTGCTGAGACATTCAGCAGGGCATTTCTCCTAATTTCTTTGTTTGTGTTGGTTCATGAGATGCTCGTGAATTGAGACAACCAAAAATAATATTGGGATTTCTGAGGTCAAATCAAATATGATCTGAGTTTAAGATACTCCCAAAATAATGGAAGCCTGAACACATATAAGGATGTGGAGCCCACTTACAATGAAAAACGGGGTGACCTCTCGATCAACTATGGATGTAATATTAATTTCACCAGTTTTTTGATTAATGACGAAGATTCCATAAGGTGGCTGATCAATTCCTACTCCGGAGATGCGGTATGTAACTTGCTGGTTTGCAGCACAATCTGAGTGAATCTGCAGAGAGGGCGCAGATAAAAGTATTACAGAGAGCAAATAAAAAGTGCTAGGTTTGATTAACAACAACTACCTTTCTCAAGAACTGTCGAATGTGAGTACCTGTTATCTTTTGGGAAATGCTGGAAATAGTTATTTCTCTAGTTACAACTCTAGCATATTCCATAACTAGCAAGTTAACAAAAGAAA
This sequence comes from Mustela nigripes, assembly GCF_022355385.1. Lineage (NCBI taxonomy): Eukaryota > Metazoa > Chordata > Mammalia > Carnivora > Mustelidae > Mustela > Mustela nigripes. The sequence goes on along the minus strand of NC_081564.1, from coordinate 51,319,997 downwards.
TTCAATTTCTATTTCTACCAAATAAGAAAAAAAATCACTTTAATAAATCCAAGACAATGCAGTCATCATTCATTCATTCATTTATTCATTCATTCAACATTTACAATTGATCGTATTATTTTCCTGCTCTAGTGCTAGCACTGGCGTTAGGGTAGGGAACTCTTCACCTAAACTCTTAAGGAGTTTACCAGTGTTGTCATTATGTAATTTTGATCCCTGACCCAAAGATTTTTTAAAAATGTAAAGTTTTAGAAGAAAATTTTAAGTAGATTTATGTTGGTGACTGACTACAGAGTCCTCTGACTCTGTGTTGAAGCCCTTAATTCTGAAAATAGGGAGGATGTATTATCAGAAAAGTAAGGAAATTGCCCCAAATAAGTGATTTATAGAAGCTGGGATTCTTTCTTCAAAATGAAATGTATAGGGACTCGAAGCAAATCTAACTCAGTTGTCTCTGTGTATCTGTCTGAATGTGTGTATATATTTGTATACGTAATCTGTGTGTGGGGATGTATTTGTGTGTGTGTGTTTGTACAAAGAAAGACAAAGGGAAATGGATGGAAAAGAGAGTAGGAAACAGGGTACATTGTGAATTTTTGTTTTAAAAAAAATTAATCTTGGATCACTGAAAAAAATTAAATTAGAAAAAATTAAATTTAAAAAAATTAAATAAAAAATAAAAGCCAGAAGTAGGAATTCAATTCTAATGGATCAAGGCATAAAGAATACAGATTAAAATAGTCTCTCTGAGTGAGCTGGCTGTTAAATTCATTATTTAAATCACTATATTTTTCTACCTAGAATTTGGGTTAATTATGATCATGTGTAGTTATTTTACCAATGAGTTGCATCAGTGTTTAACTGTTTACCCCAGGGCCCAAGTTTCTTTCTTTCTTTTTTTTTTTTTTAAAGATTTTATTTATTTATTTGGCAGACAAAGATCACAAGTAGGCAGAGAGGCAGGCAGAGAGAGAAGGGGAAGCAGGCTCCCTGCTGAGCAGAGAGCCCGATGTGGAGCTCGATCCCAGGACCCTGGGATCATGACCTGAGCCGAAGGCAGAGGCTTAACCCACTGAGCCACCCAGGCACCCCCAGTGCCCAAGTTTCTTAATCTATCCTTTCAATAGCTTCATTTTTCATAATATGAGTGACTATACTTCTGTTTTGTGTCAGAACTTCCCAGTGAGTTGTATTCATAAAATATTTAAGAGACAGTTTTTTTCGATCTTTAATGCCATCCATTCTTATTTTTGATTTTATGCTTTGGTGTTGATACTTACTTTGGCAATTGGGTTCCTCTTCGAATTGTCTTCACCTTCACGACAGGCTGCAGCAAACTTGATCCATTCACGTTTTTGCCTCCTGATTGAATGCCACTTGATGGTGCCATTTTTGGTGTTGTAATCTCTTACCTTAAATGGGCATGATAAAGTAGTGGTATCTATTAACTTTTATTCATAATGCACATGTCACTGAAGGGTTTGGAGGAGAGGATAATTGTAATATCGGAAAGAGAAGATGTTTAATTGGGAAAATTGGTGATTTGATAATCTATTAATTTTAGCATAACATTATTTTTTTTTACTTATAAGGCTAAATTTTCTTTGGAAAATGTGTTGTTACCCCCAAACCATTTTTCCTCATTTTTAATTTGGAAAAGATAGATTTGCTGTGTATTACCTGGATTCGAAATTCACTGTTAACTTCCACCACCACCTATAAAAAACAAAATGATCACAACAGTTAATTTTATTAAGTACTTTATAATTCATGTTATCCAATCATTTAAAAAAAATCAAATAAATCTTGTGAGTCATTAGAATTATTTTATCAGTCCAGATAGCAGATGGACGTGGCTTCTCTCTTAAGTCTAATGATGATGCTGTGGATTCCTTTCCTTTTGTCTTTACTTTTCAGTTATGCCCTTCTTTTTAATTACTTTTATTTTTTAACCTCTTTTTCATTTTTCACCTATGAAGATACTTGTTATGATATGAACTAGGACACTTAACCTAGGGGGAGTGAGGAGGGAAAATTTAGGCTTTCTTAGGAAATCTTATGCCTATGGAGCTAGAGATAATTTGCTACTATTCAGTGATATTCAACAGTAAGTTATGATACTTAAACTTTTGACTCTAGTTTCAGGATCTGACTAGCCATAGATGGAAATAGGAAAAAACGTGTATCTGAAAAGTTTCAGAATATCTGCTCCTTCATATTCTAATTTTAAATGGGAGGTTTTCTAGTACTTTTGAAAATCTCAAGATGATAGATTTACTTTGAAATATGAGAATAGGGGCACTTGGGTGGCTCCATCATTAAACATCTGCCTTTGGCTCAGGTAACAATCCCACAGTCCTGGGATCAAGCCCACGTGGGGCTTCCTCTCTGTCGGGGAGCCTGCTTCTCCCTCTCCCACTCCCCCTGATTGTGTCCTCCCCCGTCAAATAAATAAAATGTTAAAAAAAAAAAAGAAATATGAGAATGAAAGTTCTAAAATAAAAGCAAGTAATTTCCTCTGTAAAAATGAGTTCTTGCTTCATGTTTTATGCCATATATATCTATATCTATCTATCTATCTACATATATATATCCTTCTATAGTTCCATAGGAAGGAGAAGACATTGTAGGCATGTAGGGACAAATTAGTGGGTAAGCAACTTCTATTAGTCTCTTCTAACAATTTCTCTGCTCAACAAATGAGCTACTCAAGCAGAGCTTTGCCTTGTTTCAACTTGGCCTCAATCTTTACATATGATTTGTAGTGGAAGACTAGGATAATTTAAATAACTTTTCTCTATTTCTAAAAAGACAGACATATATATTAAGGTTAATATGTCGTATACTTAAGACAGAGTAAAAGACTGATCTAAAAAATTGGGTCTAGATGTGAAGGTTAATTTGCACTTATTAAGTTTTAACTTGCACTTAGAGTCATTAAAGATAGTGTAAATCCTTAGTTTTTATTTCTCCCTAAATTTTCAATTTCTTTTTGAATTTTTTTCAGAATTCCCCTTATGAAAATTATCACAATTAGACTGCATCTGTATCACTGATAAAAGAAATTATATCTTGTATTTTAAGAATACTAGTAACAGTAATTTCAAAATATAGTGAGTTACTTTTTGTAGTTTCAATCTCACCATTAGATTAAAAATAAAATTTTGGTTTTCAAGTACATATTTTTCAAAAATTGTTATAATTGATAATTCAGGAAAATATGAATTTTTTGATTAATAAGAGTAGCATAAAGATATTTTTATAGGGATTATATACTCATGATATCCACTTAATGTTGATTATTATTATCACTGTTAATATTCACTGAATAATGACTAATTACTAGACAATGTGTTTAGAGAAATCCATGCATTCAGTCTTCACAAATACATGTGGTCAATACTATAATTTCATTATTTCCATTTTACAAATGAGGATATTGAGTTTGGAATACTAAATTATGGCTAAATATTACCCAATACAATTTAGCCTAAATTTGGGTTTATGGTATGGGTTTTACAATAAAATGAAAGATAGCCTATTCCAACTAAATTACTAAATAAAATATACTACAGAGAATTGACATTACACCTTTGGGAATTCAAAACATTCTGATTTTAATCTCATCTCATATTAGCCTTACAATTAAGAATGTTCATGTATAACAACAACAACAATATTAGTGATTTCAGGGGGAAAAGAAGTAAATGGTGCAAATGGTTTGGTCAAATGGTCACTGAAAATGTTGTTGTTGAGTCCCTCTTGGGTGCAGAATTAAGATGATGTTTCTTCGTGCTGCCTGTGAACTCATGAGCAGTTTATCCTCTCTCTCATTTGTGGGTGTGGAATGGGAATCTGGGGATACCTTCTTTGTCTATTTGGAAGCCATTTCTTCATAGCTACAGAGTTGTGTAGGCATCTCTTATCTGTCTTGCACTTCCTTTCCACACTGAAGTGTCAGAGCGTACTGTTTGTTTTGGAGAACTATGCCAGATGACTAATAAACCTTCCAACTTTATGAAGCTGGGTCATTCTTTTTCCCATGAGAGGCCATTTAGGCAGAAGACCAAGTCAGTTTCACCATAGTGTCAGGCTCCCGATTGAATTAGTAATTTAAAAACTGCCAAGTCTGCTTAAAATTATGTTGTGTTGGCATAGCCTTATTGTCGTTTGTTCAGAGTCTAGAATAAACAAAGTCACTCTCGGACTTTCAAAGGCAAAATAATGAGATAGAATGGGTATTTGATAGAGTCAGAAAGCTTTCAATGTACTTCCTAAGTTCTCAAGTCTTAGTTTTCTCATTTGTAAAATGATAGGGGTAAACCAAATTATATACAGTAACCTTTCCAATTCTAATACCAAATCCCTGTGTGCAGTAGGAAAGTATCAAAGTTACTTGATCATGAAAAAGGCATGATAAAATTGTGGGTCTAAAAGATCACTCTCACCACAGGTGGTGGAAAGAGGCAGGATCATAGGCCAGGAGTAGTGGAGTGTTCCACATCAAAACAGACCAGAGAACAGAAGCAGTGGCAGGGGTAACAGACCGGGAAAATCAAGGGAGAGATTGTACACAATTGAAACAAATGAGACTTGCGAACATGTAGGACATGGGAGTCAGGAGAAGGAAGGATCTTAAGTGATGGCAGTTTCAAACTAAGAGATGAGGAGCAAGGCAGAAGCAGAATTTAGCAGGTTAGAAAACAATGACTTTGCGGGGGCGCCTGGGTGGCTCAGTGGGTTAAGCCGCTGCCTTCGGCTCAGGTCATGATCTCAGGGTCCTGGGATTGAGTCCCACATCAGGCTCTCTGCTCGGCAGGGAGCCTGCTTCCTCCTCTCTCTCTGCCTGCTTCTCTGCCTACTTCTCTACCTACGTGTAATCTCTGTCTGTCAAATAAATAAATAAAATCTTAAAAAAAAAAAAAAACAATGACTTTGAGATGCTACAGAAATGGTGAGGTGAAGGTGCTTAGCAATTTGAAATATGTCTCAACACGATGAACAATAGGTCAGTCCTCATACACATATTTGAGGGACACCTCAGGTAAAACAGTTTCAATCATGGGAGAATTTGAAGACCCTAAAGTAGGGACTACAACAAAGAAACAGCCATGTGGCTGAGCGTGAAACTAGGGCAATAGCTACATGGATAGACTAGGGAACAATGACAGAAACAAGCAATAAAGAAAAAGAGAAAAGAAGTGGCCAAAGAAATGGGAAGACAAGATAATGCAATATCACAGATGTCAAAGGAAGGGAGAACTGAAAGAGACATGAAATGTGAACAAGTGTCAGATGACATAAAATACTTGAGTAGAGTGAATCTCAAGGTTTCCTGTGACCTTCAGAATTCTTTCAGTTCCATGGAACAAGTCCTTCCTGACCAAAAGGGATTGGGGAACAAAATGGAGGGGAAAAGACATAAAGATGACCACCTTTCCAAGAAAATCGATTATAAAAGGAAACAAAGATGGAATGATACAACGAGATCTGGCATCCAGGAAATATTCTGGGAGAGGTAGACATGGATTTTTGAAGTGAAGAAAGAAGGAAGTAGGAGATTTTGTTGGAAAAAGAGGTTCAAAAAGAAAGTACTTGGTGGAAGTGTAATAGAGAAAGCAGGAGGGGATAGGTAGAAAGAAAAGACCCTGAAGACAGAGGGTAAGGAAGAGAGGAAGGATGGAGATTTAAATCAATAGACTATGAGAGGTAGTTGAAGGACATCATCCAATTGATCTAGACCCTGTCTGTAGAGTAAGGATAAGGTTATTTTCTATCAATCAGGGAAGCAGTTTGGATTCCTAGATGAGTTGGAAATATGTACTATGGAGGCTTGTGATGGAGATTCACTTACAAATGAATACAGGCATTATTAGGCTGAGTATCTCATCTCTCTTGCCTACTGGGTGTGTCTTTCTGTGCCTCTGTTTCCTCAGCAGTTTATAAGACGAAAGCTCTTTCTAATTCAAAAATTCTTAAAAAGTAGTGGATATAATCCTTGAAGTGCATCCTCAGTGAGTCCTTTCTTCATTTCTATTTGAAGAGTCAATCCACATAAAGACTTAAAAAGCCACAGGACAAATTTGTATGCTATTTTCAATGATTCTCTAATTCTACTAATTTTTAGGCTTTTTTCCCCTTTGATACTGAGGTTTACATCTCTTTGAAAATAATAAAATGGTCTTGAAAGTAATAAATAATTTCAACAAGAGGTTTTTCCTCTTGTATATAGAATTGGGAAGTGGTTTTCCATAGCCACTTTCTGGTTGTTAAGCATCAAATGCTGATGTATTTGAATAATGTATTTTACATCACAAGAAAGAACTTGAGACACAGTCAAAATATAACAATTTGCTTCTTTTCAAAAACCTTCTCTTTTGTCTTTGTATTATGATAAAATTGGAGTTGACAATACTTCGTTAGGTTAATTTTTCTTTCTTGCTCATTGGCTTATTTATTTATTTGACAAAAATATGTACTGAATGTATATTATGTGGAATCAAGGCTGGATTAAAAGGCTTAACCCCTAAAAAATACTGTGGTACACCTTAGATGGCATGTAAAGTAAATGTAATAAAACACCATAAAAATAAGTGTTAAGGAAATTCAACCTGATTATTTCTATGTTAAATACTTTGATGGTTTTTTTGGAACGTGTAGGGGAAGAGAAATATAAACTCTCTCCAAATTGCCTTCTGATGTCCCTACTTTGTGTGATTAAACATCTATTGAGCAATCTTGCCCTGGTGCAAGGCACTACGAAGAATACAAAAGTGAATCAGATACAGAATCTGCCCTCAAATAACTTACAGTTCAAGTAGTTTTATGAGCAACCGGCAGCCATTAATTTGTGGAGATGTGGTTTTTCATTAGACAAGTGTAAAAGGCTGCACCCTATTCTCCTAGACCAATAGAGAATATAGATCATCAGCCAATGGCATTTAAACTACTTCGACCTGCCTAAGTCTTTAAAGGAATTTGCGTGGCAAGCATAACCAGCAAGAGTGGCGTGTCCCAGCACTCTGTAGGGCGTTCCCTCGTTGACAGAAGCATAATAAGTAACTGGAATGCCGAGCATGCTTTCTGCTTATTTGTTAGGCAATACCTGTTAGGACCTGGGGATACTCGGCACCAATGTCCTTAAAGAAGGTATAGTGGAGAGTTACCTGAAATTAAGTGCTCTGGGTATAGACAGGAGTGTTTTCTTTTCTACATCCATAATCTTTGTCAAATAGGTGAATCTTGTTCCTCGGGGAACAGCATTTCTCAGTGGTTTAGGTTTTTCTATTACCTAAGTCAGGCATCACAAAATCGTTTCCTCTAATTCAAACCAGTAAAATGATGGTAAATTTCTAGTCCCTGTTTTCACAAAGGTGCAAGAAGATGCTGATCTTAAATCTTCAGTGAAATAATAAAGCTTTTAAGAACACATGGAAATGGAAATGATTTTCCTTAAATACAAATTGTTAATTTTGCTGGAACAGGTGAACAGAAATATTTCCATTTTCTATGAAATAGTTTAGTGATGTACTATTACCTATAATATATATCCCTATAATATATGTGCAAGAAAGCATAGAGAATCCTCTCCTTTGCTTGTCTTCTGTTTGGTCTGTACTAGTTTTTAGTCCTTCTCTTGCTTTAAGCATCAATGAACACAATTATGGGAATTTAAGAAGTCTGGTTCAAGTAAGTTGATGAACTATGTAATGAAGTATTTTTTTTTTCCTGTGTATTTTAGCCTGAATCCTGAGAAATACTTTGAAAACTCCTGCTTCTATCCTAAATTATTTCAGCTAAGTCAGATTGTGGAGCTAGTTTATCAGGTGGTAGAGGTTTTCTTTTGAAAGGAAATATTAACCATGAGAGGAGCAGAAGCTAAGCTGGTGTGATAAACTCTACAAACTGAATTATTCTTGGAAATCAGTAAAGACAAGTTTGCTTGTTCTCTGAGGATAAGCAGCAGAAGTCAGCCTTTATAGAAAAAGATACCTTGAGTCTGTATTGACTTGCATTGACTAATTGAATCTGACAAAGTTGCAAGTAATTTTCAGAAATCATTAGAACTATAACAATGCTACCACTTCTGTTTGCTTTCCTACAGTGGCCTGGCCAGATATTATTTCATTGTCATAACCATTCACAGAGATTTCCTGTGTATGGTACCTGGGTGACATTGTTCTCTGGTCTAGAATACATTCCCAATCCCTCCTCCCCAATACATGGAATTTCATGGAGAGAAAAAGAAAGAAAAATAAATGAGGAGTCAGTAACATTTCTTTGGCTTACAGTGTTATAACGGGTATAAGCTCTTGTCTCTCTAGGAGGCTGATCTAAATCATGGAATAGTTTTGTGGCCATCTTGTTTGTTTTAAGAGTGGATTCTCCATCTTTATTCTCCCTGATCTAACTCACTGCTCTGAACATGACCTGAAACTCTCAGGTACATTAAGGAGACTCCACAACATACATGTGAATAGTTGTCTGCTCAGCTCTTAAATGGATTTGCATTAAAGATATTACCAGTTTAAATGTCTTAAAGGTCTTTTAGTTGTCCAAGTATGCTCCCTAAGGTGCATACTTCTTCTCTGAGCAGAGAAGAAGAAAGACTTGACATAGATTTTTTTTTTTTTTTTTTTTTTTGTCAGAGCAAACATTCCTAGTGAGGCTAGCAGAAAGCTAAGTGGAAGGAGCTTGCTATAGTTGTAGCTAATTTTCAGGGAAAAATATATATTTTTTAAGATTTTATTTATTTATTTGACAGCGATAGAGAGAGGATGACCATGAATGAGAGAGAAATAGACTCCTCATTGACCTGGGAGCCCATTGCAGGACTCAATCCTAGGACCCTGAGATGGACCCAAGCCAAGGGCAGATGCTTAACCAACAATCTATTTTGTTTTTCTAAAACAAAAATAGATTGTATAACCCCAAAGGACATTTATCCAAATCATCTGGTAAAATCTGTACTAAAAATAAATGATGATTTTTCAGACCTTAGAAAGTAAAATGTTTTATAAAGAAAGTTACCATAATATGAAAAAGAAACATTTTAATTCACTACAGAGTAAGTTCTTTGAGAAATAATTTTCACCAGACAAGTGAAAAACTTGTAATTGATTCCAAAGTAAAATACGGCAACAAATAAAGGATCCACAAACAAAAAACCGAAACTATCCAAACTTAGACAATAAAGTACAAAAACCGAAACCTCTCTACAAAGAAGAAAGGTCATTGAGAATACATGATTTTGATAAAACAATATATTTTATGAAGAATGACTAGACAGTGATTATTTAAAGAAATTTCATCATATGTAATTAATTATAAATAATCATAAAATAAAGAAATAAGTTATTTTATACTTTTAATTAAAGCACATAAGTACCTCAATAAACTCTAATCAACCAAAGCTATAATAGGCTTTAATCAGATTTATATGAAATTAAAAATGAAAGTATTTGATTACCTTGCAATATACAGATGTTCCTATATTTAAATAACATAGTGTATAGTGCTTGTTAATCCCTGCCACACCCCAAATTATAATATTAACTGGTCCTAAAGATCCATTAAAAAGTCCATGATCTAGGGCTGGTCTTTGAAGGCAGCTTGGAACTAAAGCTACCAGCTTATTGATGTTTATTTGTAACAAATCCACTGGTATAACTTCTTTGAGTTAATAAACTGAATTAAAACTAACCAGCATACATTGACTCAAAGGTCTAACTTGTTAATTATAGAAACCCAACAATCCGGTTCAAAAATTAAGTAGGTAAAAACAAATACGAACCGCAGCACTAAATCCTGCCAAATTGGAGAGTGATTTACTCGGCACTTGCCTCTTGAGATTACATTAACCTGACTGTGAGAAAGACTATGATTTTAAAATCTCCAACCTCTGTGAAATTTGATGCAGCACCTTAGTGTTATCTTACTTATCTCTAAAAAGAGAAAATTAATAACGTGTAAGGGAGACAGTGATAAAGCATCGCATTACATTTGTCTAAACATCAAATATACAATTTTTCTATCACAGTCATTACTGACTTTCCAGTAGTAAGAACCTGCATCATAATAATTATACTTACTCCTTAATTATAGCTATTCCTTCACTTATTATATCATTTATAAATCTTCCATACTGCCATGTTTTTTGAGATTAAAAAAATGTTGTTTTAAATACAATCATAGTGTAGCTGTGTGGGCTTTTGATATTAGTGGTATGGATTCCAACCGATGAGATTGTTTGGCTCTTGGGGTCAGTTGCACGTTGCTCTGGTTTAAATGTATATGTATCCTATTTTGGGGTTTTAAAATTATAGTGAATCTGCCAGCAGAGATCCCCAAAGAATGGAAAAATGTTTAGGGTAAAGATCAGGACCACCCGTGATACTAGTTTAAGAGCCCATCTGCAAAAAAGAATTTGAACGACCAAACGCTAGTGAATGGTGATAAGACTTTCCCAAATTCGGTGTTTTCCCAGCATGACTTAGCACTGACTTCAATGTCAGAGATGTGATATGATGAGTTAACTCTGATGCATTAATATGCTCGAGTCTTCAATTAAAGAGAGAAACCCTATTTAAAAATCTAGTTCATAAAATCACCTTGTCATTAACATAAACTTTTAATGGGTTTAGGTTAGAAATAACACTAACACTTTCTAAAAAGTTCTCCCTTATTCACAGTGAGCGTGATTAGGAGGGTTTTGAACAGAATACACTTACCAGAAAAATTAACAGCACCGCGGCTCTGATAGAGTGCCAGTCCATTGCAGCTGGGTTCCTTACATCCAAGACCGAGGGAGTTTTGTTTGTTCTTCTCTGTTCTTTTTCTTTCCCCTGCTCAGGTGGTGTCTGATTAAAATAATTTCTCAGTAGATGTTCCTACATGCAGGCTTTGAGGTGTTTCTGCCTTCTCTGGGAGAAGAACTGAAGCTACGTATAACCAGTCTAGATCCCCACCCTAAAAACTTGGGCTGGTCTCCCTGAAATGCTTGACAAGATCATCATTGCTCCCAGGTAAAAGCTCAGGGACACACCCTTCTTCCAGCTGAAAGGCAGCTCTCTGTGGGGTTGGAAGATTCAGTCCTTTAATGAAGGTGTTCAATGTCAGGCGTTTAAAATGATCTGACGTGTGGAGAGTCAGTCGTACAGTTGAGAGGGGCTTTGCCACCTGTGCTCTATTTACAAGTTGTTAAGCTTCTTCTCTCTTAAAAAAGCAAATATCGTCTGGACGCTGATAATATTCAGAGGATTATCTGGTTCATACTCATAGCCAGACACTCAGGTCAAAATCAAAAATCATAAACTTTGCACTTAAGTGGATGTTATAAAATATTCAGTCGTTTTCTAAGCTGTCATCAAAGAAACAGAAAATCTTGCTCAGGTGAAGAGTGAGGATTTTTTTTTTTTAAGTATTCATTCAAGCAAGCAAAACTATGCTACTTACAATGATAAGGTCCCCTGCATAAGTCACAGTTCCTTTAAGTGGACAGCTTGAGTCCAGGGAAGCCTCTGCTTTTTCTCTGAGTATCTTCTCTCCCCAGTTATTTTTCTCTTTTTTAAGATTCTGCCCTTTTCAAATGTAGCAAAACAAAATTTAAAGTATCTCCAAGCCAGATTAAAAGTAAAAAATCAGAGCCACCAATTAAAATCTTGTTGATCATTGTACGAATGAAGATCAGCGTCTGAAATGCTAATGGGAACACAGAAAGCTGCTCTGCAGGTGAGGTGGGTGAAAAGTCAATGACGAGTCCCAAGCACAGAGCCAAGAATCTGGATAATCAGCCAATTAGAACATGGGCAATGCACTGGAGAAATGGCTGCCCACACACAAGCAAATGGGAGACTGAGCGCAGCCCTGAGATTTATGAAAAGAGTGACTCTCACAAGGCAGCATTGAAAGTGTTTGTGGGTAATCCTCTCTTCACCTGGCTACATCGAGTATAAATATTGTGAGTGGCGGGAAGTCTTGAAACAGAACAAGAGAGCCATCTGGTAAGATGTGGATTGTGGTCAGAAAGATGCTAATCACATCCCAGAAAGGGAAGATGTCTCGGAGAGTCAGAGGCTCTATGAAATGCTGTCATCTCACGACAGGTGTGTGGCAAAGAAGGTTACTCAACAGTAGTTGGAAATTTCATTCCCTTCCTCCTGGAGCTTAGAGAGAAGGAGCTATGATGCCCATATGTAGTTTCAGTGAATAAGAATGCTTATGATAAGAATTGGTTGATATGAATTAATGGCCTAAAAGGAGGTGCTTAGGTCAAATTCCTCTTAGTGGAGTAAGATAGAATATGAATATCGACCTATGACATAGTCTGAGTAATTTATTAGTGTAGGATTGTATGACTGGGAATGACTGAGGCCTCACTGAGCACTGGAGAGGAAAGACTCTACTCCTGCAGCTTTCCAGTGGCAAGTGAATGTTTTATCCACCTTGAGTTCTCACCACGGTGCTAGCTTGCGCACCGGCCCTCTTCATCCATTGAATGGTCCTTCCCCAATCCCAACCCTGGATCCACCCCTAACTCAATGCCCTGCTCCAAAAGTCCCAACCACCTCAAGCATTAGTCAGGCAGCCACCTCTCCAGCAGATCTCTGGAGAGGAGGTGTGGCAGAACCTTAATATAGGAAAGCCGTGGCTCTCTTAACTGTCACATGAGGACTAGTGATTGTGAGCACAAGTGGGAAAGGGAGTGTACAAATCATCATTCCTTCTCCTTCCCTGCTTTCCCTGCCTTTTTTTCTTTCCTACTGTCAATCTCCTTAGAGCATTGTTGTCCAATAGAAGTTTTTGAAACGTGGAAATGTTCTCTGTCTGTGCTATCCAGTATGGTGGCCACTAACCACCTATGGCTATGGAGCATTTGACATGTGGCTTAATATGACTGAGGAGCAGAATTTTTAGTTTCATTTAATTTTAGTTTAAGTTCAAACAACCAAGCGTGGCCAGTGGCTAGCATATCGCACAGTGCAAAGAAGTGAGAGCAGGATTGCTCATTGTCTTCTATCTTGTTTTAAGCCTTCACTCCTTTTGTTCTTATATACTCGGCTCCCTTTAATTACACCTACTTGATTCCTTTTCTCAACTGTATTCCTCTGTCTTTCAGAGTTTCCCTTTTCTTTATGTGCTCTTGTTACATGAGTTGGCCATCTCCTTCTCCCTGACTCCTTCCTGATCCTATTTCCCAATACCGGTGAGTTAAGATACTTTAAAACACAGGCAATGCAAACCCCTCTCATTTGCCTATTGATGGAATATTTTCTCAATTATTTTCTCATTTATTTTCTCAATTTTCTCAGTTGTTTCTTCCAGCCATCTTACCTGTAATTTCGTATCACGTTGTCAGAGAACTGTGAGGCATGGTCGGCTTCTGGTCTCCCTAGACACTGTTTCTATCTGAACATTGGTTGATGTTTGGATCTCTGCGTACATACCAACAGTTCTCATTTCATAGACATTTTATGAAATTTGGCATGATTTTTCTGCTTGGAATTTCCCTAATAAGCAAAAGATTTTCTCACGGGATCAAAAGTTTCCTGGGAAGGGATTTTCCTCTCTTATAAGGTGTTTGCAAACTCCAGAATTCCATTTCCAGTGCCTCCATTTCTGTAATTGTTCTCAGCGTGGGGTACTGTAACACCTTACAAAACAAAATAATCAGCATCTTTCAGTAAAGGTGATGGATTCTAGTGATTGAAATTTTTAAAAAAGACTTTATTCATTTATTTGAGAGAGAGAGTGAGAGAGAGGGAGCGGGGTGGGGGGTGGCAGGCAGAGGGAGAAGCAGACTCCCCATGAGTAGGGAGTCCAAGTAGGGAGCTCCATCCCAGGACCCTGATATCATTACCTGAGCTGAAGGCTGATGCTTAACCAACTGAGCCACCAAGGAACCCCCCGATTTAGAATTTCTTCAGCCCAATTAAAGTACCTGATCATTCTACCACTTCATATACATAGCATGAATTCATATATTTCAGAGAAACCCAGTGTAATAAGCTTTGATGTCACATGTGAAATTCTACTTTCATATCTGTATCAAATTACCCTAATCAGCTCTACAAGTTATTTTTTTTAAAGATTTTATTTATTTATTTGACAGACAGAGATCACAAGTAGGCAGAGAGGCAGGCAGAGAGAGAAGGGGGGGAGGGAAGCAGGCTCCCTGATGAGCAGAGAGCCCGATGTGGGGCTCCATCCCAGGACCCTGGGCTCATGACCAGAGCCAAAGACAGAGGCTTTAACCCACTAAGCCACCCAGGTGCCCCTCTATAAGTTATTTTTAAAAATAGGTGAAAGATGAAAATAAATCTTAAAAATAGAAAAATTGAGGTAAATATGTTGAGGATAATATAAACAAAAATTTTTGTATTTGTCTCTATATTAATGTTCCTATGAGATGTATTGATTCTAGAACTTGTTCACTCTCAGGGAGTCACAAGAAATTCTGTGGGTTGGAGGCTATTTTTTTAGATTAAAGGATCCTTTTCTTGGGGCGCCTGGGCTGCTGCCTTCGGCTCGGGTCATGATCTCAGGGTCCTGGGATCGAGCCCCGCATCGGGCTCTCTGCTCCGCAGGAAGCCTGCTTCCCTCTCTCTCTCTCTCTCTCTCTCTCTCTCTCTCTGCCTGCCTCTCTGCCTACTTGTGATCTCTGTCTGTCAAATAAATAAATAAAATCTTTAAAAAAAAAAAAAAAGGATCCTTTTCTTTTAATATGTAGCAACCAAATATAATGTCTGATCCTCAATTGGATTATTCCTGATTTGAACAAAAGAGCTATGGAGATGATTTTGGAGATATTTGGTGAAATTTAAATATAGACTTTTGGGGAATTATTGTAAATTTTATTAGGTTATGTAGCAGTTTGTCTTTGTTTTTGAAGATACATGCTAAATCATGCAAGGCAAAACTGCTGACAGAAATGTTCATTATGGTAATTTAGCAGTAACATACATAAAGGAAATACGGTAAAATGTTAATGGCCAAATCTAAATGAGAGTATATGGTCTTCTCTTTATTTTCCTGTGTATTCAAGAATTTTCATAATAAAATTTAAAATAATGGTCTAAAGTAGGGGATGGCAGATTATAGTCATGGGCCAAATTTGGCCCACTGCCTTTTTTGTTATTTTATTGAAAAATGACCATGCCCATTTGCGTATGTATTGTCTATGGCTACTTTTCCTCTATGACAGCAGAACTGAAGAGTTATGACAAAGTGGCTTGCAAAACCTCAAATAACTACTTATCTGGCTCTTTACAGAAGTTTGCTGACCCCTGCACTAGTGAGCAGATTGTAATTTATAATACAAAATATGATTCATTAGGAAATTAGTTGACCTTAGGAGAATCCAAAAAATTGATTGGAAGTATATGAACAGAAATTATTATGACTTAAAGTAACCACTAAAATTAAAGCAATTAATCACTGAGGAAAAGGTGCATCTTTATAATCAAAATATATTTTTAGTTTTATATTTCCAGAAAGACTGCTTAATTGACTAGAATAATCTATGGTCCAACTCTTCTGCCTTTCTTTTAAACCAATTTTAAGGTAAACCTTAATTTTATTTTTCTCTAGTCAATTCTAGAATAAGAATTTAATAGCATCACATCTTAATGTATTTTTCTCTATATAAAAAGAATATTTGTGACGAGAGAAAAGTCTCCAATTATTTTATGAGCCTGAGGCTCTATCTTGACACTTAAATATTTTATGATAAAATAGGAGCTGTCAAAGAAACTAAGCTATTATTGTTGATTCCTTTAAAAAATTTTAAAATAATTCTGATGGAGAATCCATTGCATTTGCGTTGTGGTAGTAGGCATTGTGGAACGTTCA
Organism: Mustela nigripes; assembly: GCF_022355385.1. Classification (NCBI taxonomy): domain Eukaryota; kingdom Metazoa; phylum Chordata; class Mammalia; order Carnivora; family Mustelidae; genus Mustela; species Mustela nigripes. The sequence goes on along the minus strand of NC_081564.1, from coordinate 51,304,148 downwards.
AAATAGTTTTGAACTTTATGTTTACAGAGGTTACTCTGTAGCTGCAAATATAGTGTAATAGAAAAATTACTTCTCCCTTCTGAAATACTTTCTTACTCATATACCTATGTCTATTAGCTACTACCCCGGTGTTTTTTGGATTTTATGTGCAAATTCAGTCCTTCCTTTTACTTATAGTAAATTACCAAAAGGGTAGTTCTATGACTTTTTTTTTCCCCTACTATTTCTTGACTATATACTATACTAGGGACTGGGATTATAAAGATGAATATACCTTGGTCTTTGCATTCAAATGGCTCCAAGCTAGCTGGAATGGGAAAGAACAGATATTCCCCTAATACGCTAAATAAAAACAAGCATGGGGTGTGTTGGGAGCCCTTAGCCCTATTTTGTTGGAGGTGACATTGGAGAAATTTTATACTGTTAAAGACTACAGCTGTATGACATAATAAAATTGAATTCTAAAATGCTGGATTTTTTTTTACTTCTTTTCTTTGTAGTTTACCTAAACCAATTCACGTATGCTTTCAAACTTACATCTTCTTTTGTCTCAACGTTGCCTTTATGTCTTCATTTCTGCTGCTGTAGGTCCTCTCCACCCAGCATTGTCGTGGCATGCTTCTAACTGTACTTCAGCACTTGCCCTTTCAATCCATCTTGGATTCATTTTCCGGAATAATGTTTTTGGAACATTGATCTCCTTATGTCACACTTCTTTTCAAAAACCACAGTAACTTCATATTTCCTCCCAGATCAAAGTGTCTTCATATTGGAACCCTTCAGCAACAAATTTACATCTCCAGGTTATTTAGTGTCTCTAGTGAAAACAAAATGCAGTCACCCTCCACATTCTTAAGATTTTCCATTTTACACCATCGCTTTCATTTTTGAAGACCCTGCTTTTGATGATGATGATACTAATAGGTTTCAGAATAATATACTGATTGATATTTGTTTGGAATATTTTCCATTTAGGGGTGTATGTGTAGTCTATGAGCAGCTAAAAAGTTGTCATTTTCAGAAACTATTAGTGACTGTAGTTTTAAAAATTCAATTCCACCAATATTTCTTGAGATTACTAGGGACTGTACTAGTTGTCAGGAGAGATAAAAGTAGGTAATAGAAGTTTTTGTCTTCAAGAAGGCTATGACCTTGACTGGATCTCAAAGGGAATGATGAGGCTTGTCTCTATGATAAGACACATTAAGTATGTGCTGTAGGAAAGACCTATAGTGTTTTTTTTTTATAATTTTTTCAATTTATTTATTTTCAGAAAAACAGTATTCATTATTTTTGCACCACACCCAGTGCTCCATGCAATCCGTGCCCTCTATAATACCCACCACCTGGGACCCCAACCTCCCACACCCCCACCACTTCAAACCCCTCAGATTGTTTTTCAGAGTCCATAGTCTCTCGTAATTCACCTCCCCTTCCAATTTACCCCAACTCCCTTCTCCTCTCTAAAACCCCTTGTCCTCCATGATATTTGTTATGCTCCACAAATAAGTGAAACCATATGATAATTGACTCTCTCTGCTTGACTTATTTCACTCAGCATAATCTCTTCCAGTCCCGTCCATGTTGCTACAAAAGTTAGATATTCATCCTTTCTGATGGAGGCATAATACTCCATAGTGTATATGGACCACATCTTCCTTATCCATTTGTCCATTGAAGGGCATCTTGGTTCTTTCCATAGTTTGGCGACCGTGGCCATTGCTGCTATAAACATTGGGATACAGATGGCCCTTCTTTTCACGACATCTGTATCCTTAGGGTAAATACCCAGGAGTGCAATTGCAGGGTCATAGGGAAGCTCTATTTTTAATTTCTTGAGGAATCTCCACACTGTTCTCCAAAGAGGCTGCACCAACTTGCATTCCCACCAACAGTGTAAGAGGGTTCCCCTTTCTCCACATCCTCTCCAACACATGTTGTTTCCTGTCTTGTTAATTTTGGCCATTCTAACTGGTGTAAGGTGATATCTCAATGTGGTTTTAATTTGAATCTCCCTGAGGGCTAATGATGATGAACATTTTTTCATGTGTCTGATAGCCATTTGTATGTCTTGATTGGAGAAGTGTCTGTTCATATCTTCTGCCCATTTTTTGATATGTTTGCCTGTTTGAGGAGTTCATTATAGATCCTGGATATCAACCTTTTGTCTGTACTGTCATTTGCAAATATCTTCTCCCATTCCGTGGGTTGCCTCTTTGTTTTTTTGACTGTTTCCTTTGCTGTGCAGAAGCTTTTGATTTTGATGAAGGAATCAGAAGAGACCCCGAATCACTAAGGAAATGTTGAAAAACAAAAATAAAGCTGGGGGGCATCATGTTACCTGATTTCAAGCTTTATTACAAAGCTGTGATCACCAAGACAGCATGGTACTGGCATAAAAACAGACACATAGATCAGTGGATCAGAGCAGAGAGCCCAGATATGGACCCTCAACTCTATGGTCAATTAATCTTCAACAAAACAGGAAAAAATATACAGTGGAAAAAAGACAGTCTCTTCAATAAATGGTGCTGGGAAAACTGGACAGCTATATGTAGAAGAATGAAACTCGACCATTCTCTTACACTGTACACAAAGATAAACTCAAAATGGATAAAAGACCTCAACGTGAGACAGGAATCCATCAGAATCCTAGAGGAGAGCATAGGCAGTAATCTCTTCGATATCAGCCACAGCAACTTCTTTCAAGATATGTCCCCAAAGGAAAAGGAAACAAAAGCGAAAATAAACTTTTGGGACTTCATCAAAGACCTATAGTGTTTTATGAGCCCTGCAAAAGGGAAAGAATTCCCACAATAAGGTAGTTGGGGAACTCTTCATGGAAGAGGTAGAATTTGAAATTTTTAGGTTGGCTACATTCTCAACAAATGGAGATGTAGATGAGAAAGAAGGCAGAAAGGAATACAATTTTTTCAGGGCAAAAAGGAGTCAAATTGGACTGTCTGTACCATTTGTGAGAGGGAGCAGAGCTGATGTGTTAACAGAATGTGGAGGACTTTAAATGCCTCTCTGAGGAATGTGGATGATATTCTATGGCAAACAAAAAACCACTGTGGGTTTTGAGCACGATGTGGACCTAGTCAACATTGTGCTGTGGGAATTTGTCCTGGAACATTTGCTGCACTTGATCTTAGCCAAAAGGCTGAGAAACGATGTTCTGGAACATTTGGAATGGAAGAGAAAAGACAACAGAGGGAGAAAGATGAATTTGGAGGTCACCATAATAGTTTAAGTGATGAACCTGAAATAGTGTGGTTTCAGTGGGAAAGGGAAAAAGAGATAGAAGTGTGACAAAAGTAAAATAAACAGTACAAGCTGGCATATTGGATGGAGGGCAGAGGAATAAGGTGCTTGGAACTGGAGAAAGACTTCCTTCTTTATCATATTAGATGCAACAGAAGAGAAAGGAATCTGGGGTTTTTGTGTAAGAACTAAGCAGTTTTTAACATTTTATCTGTTTGTACTTTGTTTGATTCCTTCTCTGCTTGAAAAAAATTCAAATCTTCTTTCAGATTTACAATTTGCCAACGCTTTTCCACATTAGCTCTCTCTTCATTCATGCATACCTTTTGGGGAGCATTTTGTATAATTTGTGTATTCAAATATTTTGAATAATTTGGAAGTAAGTTGAATATATCATAACACTTATGATATCATGACGGTATATATCTACTAATAAGATGGACTTCTGCTTCATAATTTGAATTTTTGATGCAAAAATTATCAAAAAGAATAATGGTGCAAATGAGCTATGATACATTGAATAAAAAAGAATACATGATCCCCTAGCATTTCTCAAAAGGGCAGTGAGGTGAAAAGTAAGCTCTTCTTTAGGAGAGACTGCCAGCTAATAAATATAGGTGAAAAAGTAGAATTAGATAATTTGTAATAGTGCGCCCAGCAAAATAGTAACTGATTCAGGTAAAGATGATCAATGGGTGTTAATACTAGTGAATGAAAATTTGCTGGGAAATCAGGCTTTTACATGATCTCAAAATATCACATCATCTCACCAGCTGATGAGACTAAGCGTTGGGACAAACTGACAGGGTATTCCTTCTTGCATGATGCTACAAAAACTATACAATGTCACCCTATGATATTCTTGCCCAGAATGCTTAACTTGAATCATAAAATGAGAAAACAGTAAGAATAATATCAATTTGGGATTTTTCTGTAATAAAATGGCCTGGATCCTGTAAAAATATCAGTTATGATATAGAAAATAAAATGGGAAGTTGTTCTAGATTAAAGGAGACATTAAAACTAGACATATAATGCTTGATTCTTTGTTCTGAACCCTAGGCCACTCAATGGCAATGATGATTAGCCATTAGGAGCTTTTGATGGGACAATTGAAAATTTTTGATTTGGGGCATTTTAACCCTAGAAAATATCATGTTTTTAATGTCAATTTTTCTAAAGATTTTTACCACTAGTCTATACAAAATAAAAAGTAGGAATAGCATTATAAACTGTCAGTAAAATATAGTTTAATTGAAGCAAGATTTTAAAAAAATAATAATTAAATATCACAGAAAATACTTTTCATGATTATTCAATAATTGTCATGAATATGACAATTATAAATAAAAAAAGCATAGCATGCTCCAAGGGAACAAATGCAGGGGGAATAGAGCTAAGAGATTTTCATTTATAATCTTAGTCATTGACAGATTATAAAAATATGATTCGGAAAATAAATTAGACAAAGACAACAAAAACAAAAATCAACAACAATAACAAAACCAAAGAAAACAATCTAATTCATTAATATAATTGCTGTAATTTGAAATGGTGTATTGACGTATGGATTTGGGGAGCACATTAAAATCATTATGACTAGTTGAAAGGCTCTCTAGGAATGTAAGGTAGTTCAAAATTAGAAAAACCTATTGCAGTGTCTAACCACTGTAATAACTCAAATTAATAAAATAACTTCCAGGATCATCTGGGTGGCTCATTTAATTAAGCATCTGCCTTCAGCTCAGGTCATGATCCTGGAATCCTGGGATCAAGCCCAAATTGGGCTCCCTCCTCATTGGGAGCCTGCTTCTCCCTCTCCCTGCTCCCTGCTCTCTCTCTCTCTCTCTTGTTATCGCTCTGTCTCTCAAATAAATAAAATCGAGAAAAAAGAGAAAAAAGAAAAATAACTTCCATAGATGCTCTAAAAAGCTTAATTTAATTCATCATATACTTTTAAATGAAGGAATTTTGAAGATTAAGAAATAGAACAGTCCCTAACTTGATAAAAATTGTATATCATACAAAAATCTACCATTCTACTCAGTGTCAAAATGATAAACACATTTTTATTAAATTCTGGAAAGAAATCTCACTGTTAAATTACTTAATATTTTCTGTAATGAATAGTCAAATAAAAATATCAAAAAATTATGATTATTCACAGATCACACAATTTTCTCTATGAGAGTTCCCAGAAAATGAGTTAAAAAATTATTGCAAACAACTTGAAAATTTTAGTTGACTGAGCACCTAATTAATAAACAAAATTCAGTAATCTAAATAAATATCAGTTAGGGATTATAATGGAAGAAATATAATAGTTTATAGTAGTAAGTATACACATAAATTATCTCATTATGAAGCAGAGCAGAAATGTATAGAACGTGCATGATAAAACTTTTTTTTATTTAAATTCAATTCACCAACATATCACATCATTAGTTTTTAACATAGTGTTCAGTGATTCATTAGTTGTGTGTAACACCCAGTGCTCATAATAACACGTGCCCTCCTTAATGTCCATCACCCACTTATCACATCCCCCCTCCACCTCCCTTTCCACGACGCTGTTTGTTTCCTGAAGTTGAGTCTCTCATGATTTCTCTGATGTCTCTGATTTCTTCCCATTCAGTTTTCCCTACCTTCCCCTATGATAAAAATTTTAAGGATTTCCTACAGAACATAGGGAAGACATGAATCAATCAAACGACATCCTTTTTTTTCCTACAGAAAGATACCATATTATAATGAGACCGTCAAAATAATTTTTTTGTAGAATATGACAAAATGATTCCATATTCATGTGGGATGAAGAAAATCAAGAATAGAAATTAAAATTGTGCTTTGAAAAGCACAATAATGAGTGAAGTCAAACCTGGCAAAGGTATTAACCATAATTCTGCAATGATTAACATAATCTAGAATCAGAAAATGAATAAAAAGATCAATGAAATAGATTTATGATTCCAGAAATAGATTTTATGTATGGATAAAGAAAAGATCTCTAGTCTGAAATACTGGTGTCTTTTCAAATCACTGAGAAAAATGTACATAATTCAAAAGATAGTGTTGAGGGAGTTAACTACTTAGAACAAAACTAACCTACTCCTTATACCAGAAAAAATTTTAGATGGAGAAAAGATTTAAATTGAGAGGAAGCCATTCATAGAAGAAAAGAACTAAGTAAAAATTTAAATACCTTGAAATGGGGAATGTCTGTCTAAATCCAGAACCATAAAAGTGAAGAACTGATAAATTTTAGTAACATAAAATTTAGTAACATAAAAATTAAAACATGTATATAGCGAATAATAGCTTGAGGAAAAAAAAATGTAGTAAGCTAGTAAAAAAAATTTTTTACATATGTAAAAAGTCCAGTTCCCATAATATATAATGAGCTTTTGCACCTCTATAAGAAAAAGTTGTCAGCCCAAAAGAAAAATAGGCAGAGGATTAAATAAGGCCTTTCACTTAAAAGAACATAAAATATTAATAGGCAGAAAAAAAAAGATATTCAACCTTAGTCAGAATTGGACATATACAGAACAAAAACAACAACAAAATAAGGATGTTTCACCGATCAGATAAACATTTGATAACAAAACATTTTCTAAAATATTATCTAATACCCATTGCTGGGGAGGAAGTAGAAAAATAGGAAATCATCTTCTTGACTGAAAGTGGAAGTGCAAGTTGGTAGAATGTTTTAGGAAGGTAATTTGACAATAACTGACAAAAAATTTATGTATACGCTTTGATGGAACAATTTCTCTTCTTAGAATTTAGCCCCAGATACACTGATTAAAAAATATATATACAAGGATGCTTATTGCATTATTATAATAGTGAAAAATGGGTAATGATTCAAATGTCTCAGAGCATAATTTGCTTTGTGGATTAGGGTACATTATAATTTGAATTTTTTTAAAAAATGAGACAAATCTAAATATACTGATATGAAAAGAGGTCTGTTACAGTAATTTTTAAAACCAAGATGTAAAAAATAAAAAAATAAAAATAAATAAAAACCAAGATGTAGAACACTGCAAAAATACACGTTGTGTATATGCACTTTTATATCTGCATGGAAATTTTCTGAGATTGTTCACAAAAACCTGTTTATTGGAAAAGAAAATGTATGCTCTTTTGCTTTGAATACAAAGCACTTATGCTTTATATTCTTCTGATCCATATCCGTATTTTATTGTCAGCAGGACTTTATTTAATAATAAAAGGTGAAAATATTTGAAGCTTTGCAATTGACCTTTTAAAAATAGAAAAGATAATCTTAAGTGTCCATTTGAAGACAGATGGAGAGACAAGGATTAGAGATATATACATGAAAGTTGTCAGTTTCAAGATGACAATGAAACTGTAAAAGTGGTAGAATCACTTAGAGCATTAAGAGAAAGAGCGTAAAGAGAAAACTTAACGCGTTTATGTTTGCTCAGAAAAGGGGAAGAAGAGTTAGCAAAAGAGGTGGAAAAGGTGTTTTAAAGATGTGATCTCACTCCTACGTGGAATTTAAGAAACACAAAAGAAGATCGTAGGGGAAGAGAGGAAAAAATAAAGCAAGACAAAATCAGAGAAGGAGACAAACCATGAGACTCTTAATCATAGGAAACAAATTGAGGGTTGCTGGAGGGGTGGGGGTGTGGGAGAATGGGATAGCTGGTGATGGACATTAAGGAGGGCACATGAGGTAATGAGCACAGGGTGTTATATAAGACTGATGAATCACTGACCTCTATCTCTGAAATCTCTGAAATACAGTATATTAATTGAATTTAAAATAAAATTAAATATTAATTAATTAATTGTTGGGGTGATGGAAGATGTGGTCAAATCAGTTCAATCCAATGTAATTTAAATCATAGCAAAAATTTGAAGGTGACTAGTGTCCAGAAAAGTCCTGAAATGAAAAAAGAAATAGAGCACAAATAGTTTCCTGATTGATCTTCTAACTCCCTGACTCTAGCTCTTGTGTTTGTTTGCAGTCGTATTTTTTTCCCGACCATCCATTTGATGCATAGTTTCATGAAGTTTGGTCTTGTATCCTATTCCCCTAGATTGGTTTCATGCAGTAACAATCTAGAGGTGGATTTATTCAGTCCAAGCCTTTATTACTCAGCTCTAGACCTATATATCCAAATGCCTATTTGACACATCCAAAATGTCATTTCCTTTTGGAAAAGTCAAATACAGATCAAAGTGTGGAGAACACATGTTTTCCCTCTCAGAAAGAGTTCCTTCCTTTGGTTTGTTTTAATTCCAGTTGTTAACATACAGTTATATTAATTTCAGGTGTACAATATAGTGATTCAATAATTCCATATATTACTCAGTGCTCATTAAGTGTACTCTTAATCCCCTCCATCTGTTGTACCCCTCCCCCTACTACCTCTCCTCTGGTAACTCTCTGTTTTCTGTAGTTAAGAGTCTAATTTTGTATTTGTCTCTTTTTTCCCCTTTGTTCATTTGTTTTGTTTCTTAAATTCCACATATGAATGAAATCATATAGCATTTGTCTTTCTCTGACTGTCTTATTTCACTTAGCATTACACTCTCTAGATCCATCCATGTTGTTGCAAATGGAAAACCTTCATTCTTTTTTGGCTGAATAACATTTCCTTATATGCATAGATATATATGTACATACATATACCACCTCTTTATCCATTCATCTATCAATGGACACTTGGGTTGCCTCCATAACGTGGCTATTGTAAATAATGCTGCAATAAATATAAGGGTGCATATGTCCTTTTGAATTAATGTTTTTGTATTTTGGGGGTAAATACCCAGTAGTACAATTCCTGCATCATAGGGTAGCTCTATGGAACCTCCATAGTGTTTTCCACAGTGGCTACAGCAGTTTGCAGGATTCCTTCATTCGGACAGGCAATAAAATCACCTTCTATCTAGCTGTGCAAGAGAGAAGCTTGAGAGATATTAAGACATTTTTCTTCTTAGCCTTCCATTTCCAATCTATCAGCAAGTTCTTTTGATTTTATATCTAAAATATCTCTCAAATTCATTTCTTCTCTCCATCTTGCCTCTACCACCATCTTGGCCAAAACAATTATGGTGCCCCACCTGGATGGCTGTTGTAAATTCCTAACAGATCTGCATTACATTCTGGCTAACTTCTAGCCTGTTTACTACACTATTGCTGGAAAAATGTATTTCCAAGAGCAAACCTAAACATATCAATCTCTTTTAATGGCTTTTAGAGTAAAGGGTAACAAAAGTCACGGCTTTGTACATTTCCTTTACAGTTATAGCTAAAAGCTTATGCATTTTCGTGTGATTGTGTCTCTCTGTCCTCACCACTATACTGTTATGTTCATGAGAATAGGAGCTGTGCTGGTTTTTTTTTTTTTCATCAAAATTGTATTTCTGGAACCTAGGCACATGATAATTGTCAATAAGTATTTTAAATTAATAAGTGGTTGAAAACAAAAAGAAGTTTCAAAGAAAGTATGTGTCTTAACCTTTGTTAAGAGATCTAAAAGGAGGATGGTAAAAACTAAGAAGAAGTAGACAAATTTGATGACTTGATGAAATATATGATTACTGGTAAGTTTGTGAATAACGTGAAGGTGAATATTATCAAGACTACCCAAAGAGACTGACTATGGAGTATGTCCTGGGAAATGAGGAGTAGATCTGCTAGGTGATTAAATCTGAAGAAAGGTACGGTATAGCTCTCCAGAGATCTTACTAACATCAAAGACACATGTATTAGAAGCAAAAGAGCGAGGCCATAGGAACATCGGTGTGGAACATAGGAACTGGTGTTTATGATGGTGTGAATTGTACTCTTGATATCATGCATATGCTTCTTCAGAAAAAGCTCTTTAAAACTGGGGATCATGTCTGCCTTCTGCCTTCCTAGAATTGCCTGGGAACCCATATTTGCCCAATTGATATTTTAAAGTAAGTTGAATTAAAGCCCCATTTTTCAGAAATTCTGCCACCTTAATTCTTATAGCATTTTTTAGACTTGATTTCTTACAGTTACATCCATGTAAATTCTACTTCATTGCAACTTCTTGAAAAATAATCAGTATTTGTTGTATCGACTTCCTCATCACTTGATCTCAAGCAGTGATTTTTTAAAAAATGTTCTACTATTGGGGGTTTCAAGAATGAGTTTCAGTCGCAGTCAATGAGAAGTGCATATTTTTTGGCAATTATGACAGATTTACAACAAGAAACCTGGGAACAGGTTTTTAAAACATGTTTCTGGTTTTTGGGAGGGTTTTTCAGCTCCAGCATCTGCAAACATCATCAGAATCCCATGATATAATCTACTAGCTACTATGAAATGTTGATGACTAACCTCTGGAACTGCACATCGAAGCAGTCAGACTTGTATATTGTGAGTCACAGAAATGTAGATTTAGAGTCAGTGAGAAGAACACCCAGGAAAATCTGCATACATTCAGAGATATTGATTGAGAATGAAGTGTAAGAGAAACACCCAATTCTATCAGGAATCTTGTGTCAATTTTATATCATCAACTCATCTCAGGCTCATATCGAGTAACTATAGAATCTTAATGTAAGTTTTTACCATCAAACATATTTACTTCCACTTAGAGGTATTAAATTTCATGGTAAGAAATGCTTTGCACAATAAGAAATATATGGAAAATTATTTTTAAAAAACATCTTGCTGTTAATTCTTGGGTTTTATCTTACATTTACTAAATCCATATGTTTTAGGATACGAGGTCCAGAAAACTACATAGTTAGTGCCCAAAGTGGATTGGATGTATCTTTAAGTTTGAAACCTTGATTTTATTCCTAAGTTGTCTTGGTGTATGTATCACAAATTAGAGAGACACAGGGATTCCTAGATCTGTTATTCCCTAGATCTGTACTCTGTTATTTCAATTATCAGTGCCAGTTTCTGGCATTGCCCACAAGGAAGAACAACGCAAATGCTTCTGTTAGGAGAAATTGTTTGGCTTAAAGGAAAAACTGAGATCAAATCCTGACCTTCCACTGTGTGACCTTGTCCCATTCAATCAATGTCCGTGAGTTTTAGTTTTCTCATTTGAGAAATGGAGATAATGAAATATGTTTAATAGACAGCGGTTTGTGGGAATTAAGTGAGGGGCATGAGAGATCGGGATAAATGCATGGGTCTTCAAGTAGTTCAATAGCAGTATGAGAGACAGAACCAGAGGGGTCAGCAGGAGTCAGGTTATAAATCATTTTATAACTGCAGGGAGTCATTTGGGCCTGCTGTAATAGCTTTTAAAATCCTAGCATGTGGTCTCATGGGCTTTATTTGATCAGAGATACCTAAGTAACTCTTCTTCCCTCTTCTTGAACAATCTCTACGCCATTCAGCCCAAGCCTCACTGTCTTAAGAATCCTGATGAAGATGAAAAAGATGTTGTTTCAAGATTCCTTGAGAATAGGGAGGGGAAAGCAGTAGTGCCAATCTCATGGCCAGCAAGAAGGGTTAGCAGTGACAACCTGGGCGCTCTCAGTGGGATCTGCCAGGGAGTCAGGGAGAGTTACACTCACTGGTACTGAAACATAAACAAGAATTATTGAGCACACATTTGAGAATATGAATATAATTGAGACATGTGTGCTGTTAACTAACACATAGTGGTTTTGTTTTGTTTTGTTTTTTTATATGCAAGTAAAAAACAAATAAAATGTTACACCACAGCTTCTGTGATAGGAGTTTGTATAATGAGCCCTGGATATTATATGAGACTGATGAATCACTGAACTCTACCTCTGAAACTAGTAATATGGTATATATGAACTAATTTATTTTAATTTTTTTTAAAAAAGAAAAAACTTATATAGAGAAAAAAATTCACTATAGAGAAAACACTAAGCTGCTTTAAAGGGAGGAGTCTTGAGGCACCTGGTTGTGCAGTTGAGTGTCTAGCTTTTAGCTTCAGCTCAGGTAAGGATCTTAGGGTCTTGGGATTGAACCCTGCGTTGGCCTCCACGCTTGGAGTCTGCTTGACACTCTCTCCCTCTCCCTTTGCCCCTGCCCCTGCATGCTCTTTCTCTCTTTCTCTCAAATAAATAAATAAATCTTTTAAAAAAAAAAAAGAGTGATAGGGGTCTCCATAGAGATGGGCCTTTTGGGATATGGAGGATGTCTGGAAATGGAGAAGGTTGTGGGTAAGGGGAGTGCATTGTTCTAGAGGGGAAGCTACCAATGTCACAGTGAGCCTAAACCTGTAGAGCTGAAAGAGGTAGGATCTGGCAGGATTGTTCTTGGGGTTAGCTCCACTAGAACCAGCCATGTTTTATTTTAATCCAAGAGGAGATACAGGTGTACTTTCTTTTCCTGCTGTTGTGTAAAGGCTGCAAACCATCACTAGCTTGCTTTTATCAGCTCACATCAGAAGTACTTTTCTGAAGGCCAAGTACTACTTTCCCGGTGTTTGCTCAACAGTTGATTTATGTTACTCATCTGCAAAACATCTTAGGATGCCTCATAATAAGCTGCTTCTCCTCAGCACAAGCTGAAAATGAGGTTCCTGATGGGAAAGTTTTGTGTTCATTTTATGTAGGTAATGGAATCCAAAACAACTCTCTTAAATGCTAGGTTTTCCTTTCCAAACATTTGTCTAGCAGTTTATTACTGCTGCTTATCTTCTCTCCAGAGGATGACCTCAGTCCCTCTGTGTGTGTGTTTATGTGTGTGTGTTGGTTCCTGTGTATGCTGCGGGTGTATGTCTTTTCTGTAACCCCCCCACAGTGTACTAAAGATTGTCCTCTCTTGCCTTTTGTCTGTCATCAAGACTTTAGGAATTGGGGCTAGAACTCCCATTGTAAAACCTCCATGAACCTTTCTCCCTATTTCTAAAAATGAGGGCTTTTTGGCATTGAATAAGACATTATGTGTAAAGCCCAGCTTGGGCCAGGGTTCCTCCCAGCCAGGACTCTTTGTGAAAAGCAGTTTCACCTTCAGCAGCTAATGACTCTTTAAAGAAAACACTTCCCAGAGACCTTCTTTGTTTTGAGACAGGAGGTGGAAATAGGGCTGCACTACCACATAGTGTGGGCCATAGCTGGTCTGGTCCATGGTGTGGTCACGTTTCAGCAGGGATTCCCCTTACTCTTCACAATGCCTCCTCCTCCTTCCACACTCAGATCCCAGCAAACACTCATTTGATTTAAGAATACACACCGGTTATTAAAACAAAAAGATCCTGTCAGTGGAATACTGAGAAAGTGATAGAGAGAGTGGTGGAGAATGAAGTTATAGAAACCTGACAATTAGTGAAATTCAATAACTTCTTTGTTCATGCAATAAATGTGGATTGAGTTCTTAGTATGTGTTAAATGCTATGGCAGGAGTTGGAGATCCAGTGTATCCATAAGGAAGAAACAGTTTGGTGAACGTGATGCTTCTGTGGAGAAAATGACAGTATTATTTTGTATTTATATTTGTATTATTTATTTTCCTCTGGTTAGTGCAGCCCAACCTATAAGCCAGAAACTTGGTAGGTTGAAACTATTGCAAGGAGCCTCTGATACCATATATCTACCCATCATCATCAGTAGATTGAATAATTGATAGATCCAAATTTATATATTCTCTATTTACTAAATAATTAGTAATATTTCTAAACATTTATTCAAATTATCAAATAGTTATAAAAATGAGTCTATTTGTAAAATAAAATGAAAGTAGTAAAATATAAATTAAATTGTTACTTTAGTCATCAAGTATTTTCTTGACAGATAGTACTAGTAGTATAAGCTAGTGGTATAATCTAGTAAAAAGTTTTTATATAAATACAAGCTACCTAAATATTTAAAAAGGAAATCTAATACTTTAAAAATGGAAATCATCTGTGAACCACTGCCCATTTACATTATTAACATGTATGAGCCTAACACATATTTCTCTTGAAACAAATAATGAGTAATTTGCTAATATTGGGGTTTTTTTCACTCATAAGGAATTTTCCAAGAGTTTTTGAGATTTAAATTTATTCTTCCATTTATTCCAGTAGTATTTATTGAGTACCTACAACTAGACACTATATAACACAGAATAGTGTTTAAAAGCCTGATAAATATTTGTGAGATTAACCATTTCATAAAATATATGGATAAATTTATTTCTGTGCAATGAATCTACTTTTCTTATTAGTTTTTACATAAAGTTGTTAATGTTTCAAATAGAGTATTATCAACCCCAGTAAATAATATGGTCTTCAAGTATGAATGCAGAAAAAAAAGTGGATGCAACAAAAATGTTTTTTACTACAAAAATTGGATGAGATTTTTCCTCTCATTGGCTCTCTGACTTGATTCTTGAGTTATCCTCATCACGTTTGATGTGAAACTGTTAAATAATTTTAAACTTTCCAAAGTTCAAAAATTTATAGATGTACTGAAATAATCCCTGATAGTATTGTTCTGTATTCAGGATTAGTAACAGAATGAGTCCTGAAAAATAAAAGCAAATATAAAATCAGAAATTCTGGTAGTGTGGTTATCTGCCCTTTGCATTTTACTGAAACAGAGCTAGAAGACCAAAGAGTGTCCAAGTTATTGAAAATCCATGAAGAACTCCTTCACTCTTAAATTTGAAGTGTATGTTAAGTGAAACATTTCTTTTGCAGACATTATGAAACGCACCAGTTGCCATCTTCTGAGACATCTTTATATTTAAGAATCTTATACATAGTTTGTTGTCCTTGAATTTTAAAAAGTTGTGGCTCTTAAAACTAAAAATTGTCAGAACTAGCTAAAAAGATAAGTGGCTGCTTCTGGGGCCTGGGTTAGGTCTAGAGCCAGCCAACATTCACCAACAAGGGACAGATGAGCAGATAGCCACAGTTTATCCTTCTTCTCAAACTAACTGCGCATATACATAAGGGACGGTTGCTTACTAGGGGCTAATAACACATCAAGATGGAATTTGCAGAGTCTAGCCAGGCAATGACCTTCCTGAACTTTGACAGTGAATAAATTGTGAGGTTGTGACATTCTGCAGCTTCCCGGATCCCCACCTTCCCAGATCCCTTAGATCCCCAGATATACCCCTCGAAAGCAAGAGGGGGGCAAAGGTGACGTACGGTTGCCAGTTTCTCTAAGCAGAGGTGAATATTTGATTTAATGGGTAAACCCTGGATTTCAAAATGACTTTGAAATTAGAGCCACTCCTAGAGGCTGAATGGACTTTTACTGCGTAATGGCATATCTGTTCCTTTAGAGATATCTCCCCGATAGAGACAAAATCGTAAATGTTACCTCACACTCATGCACAGATTGTATTGGAATCTAACTTGTGAACTGTGTGAGAGATTTGACCATTGTCCCATGTCCACTGCTATCTCATTATCTTACCACCTACTACAGTTGCTTTATAACGATATTACTATTATTTTGCTAAATTAATAGGTCTAGTAAATGTATGTTCTCAGCAGAACTTGTTAAGCTTGTTTTGTGTGTGTGTGTGTGTGTGTGTGTGTCTGAGTAGGCGTGACCCATTAGTGTAACTTCACAGTGGCTCTGTTATTTCTCTGTACCGACTCACAGAGACCTTAGTTTGAAGACAAAGCACTTTAAATACTTCAAAGACATAGAAACATTAAGAAGATCAACTGATCTTTTTAAGCACCATTTTAAAATCTGTGACATGATAAATGGGTTTTTCCTGACAATATTCAAGGAAAGTTGTGGTTAATGTTTTTAAAGCCTTCCTACCATACCTTTTGAAGTAAATTCTACCATGAACTAAGTTGCCATCTCTCTGGGTCTCAAAGCTTCTTTCCACAAAGTGGAAATGTTCTGGTAGGAGAAATAAGGCTCCTACTTCTGAGTTTCTGATTCTGGGAAATAAGTGTTTTGTAATAAATACATTTTGCTATAAACTTAAGAGAAAGAAAACTTTGGAATTGCATTAAATTAAGCTACAGAATTAGTTCTTTTCATGATGTATAATTAATTCCCTGATGATTTTTGCACACTTTTCTGTCCAATATGTTTGCAGATTACTACTTTTTATGCCTCAGAATTTACCAGATAGTATGTACTCAATATGTTTTAGAATAATTAGATCTGGCAAAAAGGACTTGCTAAGGTCAACTCAGGTCTTCTGCCTCCTCTAAAGTTTTCTTCCACATTGGCTTAGCTTCTCAATGCAAGATTTCATAAATGTAGCTGTTTTTATTGACAGAAAAATAGCATTCAGATATAAGATTGAAATTATTATACCCTAACATGACAGTTGGGACAATAGATAAATACACTACCCGGGCATTCCTAGAATTAAAGGAACCCAAGAGTTATATTGTCTTCACACTTATAAAAAGAATGAAAACTTAAGCCAATAATTGAAAAATAGGAGCAATAATTGAAATATAGGTCCTAAATTTTGGTATTGCTTTTTTTCTTTTAGGTGAAAGAAAATGTTTTTTGTTTAGTTTTACAATGTCTGTGATTTTAAGATTGTTTGGTCACTTGAGTGTGATTTTTCTAGTTTTTATTAAATTTATAGTGATGATGTACAAATTTTTCCCTTTTCTGATTAAAAGAAAAATGGAAAGGTGCACTAGTAAATTACTACTAAAAGTCTTTTGTACCCTGCTCATGATATCAAGCTGTCCTGAGATCTAGAACTGAAACTTATTAAAAGTGCTTTATATTTAACTAGAAATATTATATTAATTCTTAACATTAATTTATTACAATAAGATAGCCATCTTCAAAACCTGAAAAAATGTATCTGTCAAATCTATTTAATATTAATTTCCTCTTTCGGGGGTAAGAGTATAAAGTCAGTGAATGGAAGCAGAATCACACTGTTGATGATAACCCATAAAGTCCCTTAAATCACCCATAAATCTCATATGCTTTGTTTTGTGGACCCTATGTAGCGACTTAAGTTTCATGTCTAATCCTAGTAGGGGAGAGTAGTTGGGCCAGAGTGTGGCAGCCTGGATGCAAATTCTGGTCCAGTCACTTCCTAGCCATGTGACCTTGAGAAAGTTAGTTGACCTCTCTGTGCCTCAGTTTCCCTCTTGGTACAATAAGGCTGATACAGGGCCAACCTATAGTGTTAAGAGAATTAAGTGATTTTAAAAATGCCAAGCACAGAGCAAGTGCTGTATCAGTGTTACCTTTTCTCATTATAACATAAAAATGTACATAAGAGAATAAAAAGTTCATGTATGCCATATAAGTTTACAGTTTTTGGAAATGTGTGCTTGTTCACACGAGTTAATTCTATGCATGATGTAGTTGGCACATCCTGTTCTTTCCTCTAGTGTGTTGTATTAATTTATTTTTTCTTTAGTTGATATATATATGCACTGGGTCAGAGTGTAAAATGCATTTCTTATGATGGGTTAGGGTCCCCAAAAAGGTTTCCCTTTCAAAGTCACTCTTCTGGAACATCTGAATTCCTCTACTGTTGCCTCCTGAAAGCTGTCAGAATGCTGCCTCAATTTTGTTTTCTTTATTCCCCCCCTCTGGTGAACAATGAGCAGTAAAACTGGCTCTCTCCCCGGATGGGGAGTGAAGATAAAGGTCTAAGTAGCTTGGGAGAGCTTGCAATCAGCCGATTGCCTCCAGGTGTAGACTGGGCGGGGGACGAGGGAGGTGGGTGGAGAGCTATAACAGGGTGGAGGTGGAGAAGCCCCAGATCATGCAGCAACCTGTGCTCAGACTCTGGGTTGGGCTGTGAGGGGTGGAGAGCTCTGCTGAGATGAGACATGTTGGTCCTGCAAAGGACAGGGTGCAGATTGGGAGAAGCAAGAGAAAATATTTAGGTATGCTTGCTCTTGGCATGAGATGTGGTTCTGAGAATAGCATGGTTGGAAACTTGGTAGGGAAAAGATAGAGGGATAGACAGGGTGGAGGGTAAGGTAGTGAAAGAAGTTAGGGGAAAAGGTAAGGAAAGGATGGAGTCAGTTGAGTGAGAATCTTGACATGTTCCACTCCTTATGACTCAAGGTGATGGCTTGCTGCTCTCAGGCCAATTAAGAGCTAAATCCAACAATGGGAAATGGAAGTTTGTACTGGCTGTAGTGTAGTGTGTGAGAATAAAAAAGCTGTTAATACATTAGTGAAGTGCAAAGTTTGGTCTCTGTAGCTGATGAGGAGCTTTTGTGTAATTGTTGAGTTCATAATGAATTGAACAAGCCCAAAGGGTAATGGGTGTGGTTTTCAGTGTGATCTACTTTGGGGCTTTTCTAAGGAGGCAGTGAACCACCCAAGAAACCAGCTAGATATTATAGTTATGCACTCAAACTGGGAAACAAATGGTCCGGATGCAATGTAGGACAATTATCTTCTGCTGGGTAATTCATGCCCCTAGGTCACAGAAAAGACCACCCTCCCAACTCTCAATCATTTCTGAGATTTCTTGGATGATTTCATCAAAGTGTCCATAAACAGATCAGATGATGCCATGCGTACCACTGCCCTTGGGCAGATAACGCCTGCCCTCCCACCGGGAAGAGCTGGATCCCACGACATGGCTCCCTGGGGAGAAGAAAAGGAAATGTCATTGTCTTTTGCTTTGGAGGGGTATCAAACTGATGATGCATTGTAGCTTTCAAAGATGAAGATTTTTGTATCACTGTCTTCCTCAGTCTCAGGCCTTTTTTTGTCCGCTTGTCTTTTTCCTATAGGCAAAGTCTTTACCTCCTTCCTCACCCCATAATGATTATCAGTGTAACTTTTTGTAAATAACTTTACTCGATTATTTAAAATAAAAAAATTCACAAGATAATAAAGGGAAATAATTTTTTTTTTAGAGCTTCTAAAGCATTTTTTAAAATACAGCATTTGGTAATTGCAGTGAATAACTAGATAGCTACATAAAATGTGTCCTCTGTTTCTCTGCTGCTTCCTAAAAGGTAAGAGCGGGCAACACATGGAAAACATGAAATGAAGGGCAGGAAAGGCTTCTGTCTCTCACTCACCCGCGTGCCTCTGGGTTTGGCATGTATGAGATGGGCCCACCAGAGACTGAGGTATGCATGAGGGTTGGAGGAACAACCCAGAAGAGAATGTCACCTGGGAGAAGAGTCAGGAAGATAACTTTGGTCCAGGAAACAACACACTGGTTGTCAGAGGGCAAGACATGCTCATGAATACAGTATGTTGTTCATCATGTCGATTTGTCTCTTGACTGCAATGCATGCCTAATTCCAATGGGATAGGAAGTGCTCTGATAAAATGAAATAATATTTTCACAAAAGCCTACAAACACTGATAACCAGCAGCACCGATACATGGTTTCCAGTTGGAAATAAAAGATGTAATAACCCTTCCTTGTGGAACCCGTTGTAGTATCAAAATTTTGAGGATTCCAGGAGATGGTGGTGTGTGACAGTAGATGATGATAATCCTGTAAAAGTGCTCATCTCTGAGCACTGTGCCCATTAAAATACAGTCTTTAGATCACACAAACCTTCCTTTTAGTCCAACATCTGGCATGTAGTCCACTGAACTACTTCTCCTTTCTCCAAATGCTCCAAAAAACCCTTTCACTCATGTTACTTTGCTCACATGATTTTATCTTCTTGGGATGTCTTACCTTAGCCCCTGTCTCCTTTCTCAGCCTGACGAATTCTTTCTTACTCTTTAAAATGCATCTCAAAGACATACAAGTAGCCAACAGACAACAGACACATGAAAAAATGCTCAACATCACTCAGCATCAGGGAAATACAAATCAAAACCACAATGAGACAGCACATCACACAGGTAGGAATGGCTAAAATTAACAAGTCAGGAAATAACAAACATTAGTGAGGATGTGAAGAAAGGGGAACTTTCTTACATTGTTTGTGGGAATGCAAGCTGGTGCAGCCACTCTGAAAGACAGTATAGAGGTTCCTCAAAAAGTTGAAAATAGAGCTACCTTATGACCTAGGAATTGCACTATTAGGTATTTATCCAAAGGATACAAACATAGTGATTCAAAGGGACACATGCACCCCAGTGTTTATAGCGGCAATGTCCACAATAACCAAACTATGGAAAGAGCCCCAATGCCCATGGACGGATGTATGGAAAAATATGTGGTATTATATATATAATGGGATATTAGTCAGCCATCAAAAAGAATGAAATTTTGCCATTTGCAATAACATGGATGGAACTAGAAGGTATTGTGCTAAGTGGATAAATCAATCAGAGAAAGACAATTGCATGATTTCACTCATATGTGGAATTTAAGAAACAAAACATGAACATAGGGAAAAGGAAGGGAAAATAAGATGAAGACAGAGAAGGAGACAAACCATAGGAGACTCTTAACTATAGGAAACAAACGGAAGGTTGCTGGAAGGGAAGTAGGGGGATTGGGGTAATTGGGTGATGGGCATTAAGGAGGGCACTTGATGGAATGAGCACTGGGTGTTATACGCAACTGATAAATCAGTTCTGAAATTAATAGTACATTATATATTGGATTGAATTTAAATAAATAAATTAAAAATAAAATGCATCTCAAATGGCCTCTCCTTGCAGGCTTTCCTGACTTCCTAGGAAGAATTAGTGTTCAATACCCATTTCTATTATGATACTTAACACATTCTGTTATGCAAATTACCTGTTCACCCATTTCCATGAGAAACTGTTAACTCATAAAAGCAAGGTCTATATTCTAGTCCCATGTGTTTCTTGAAGGCCTAGCAGAGAGACAGGTTAATAGGGCTCATGAATATTCAATGGCCGATTGACCTACTGAAATAAGAAATACTATAAATGATTTGAAGATCTGTATTCTTTAAATACTGCCTGTTTGTTGTTGTTGTTTTATATTTATAACATTCCACTTTGGGACTGAGATGATTTGATAGGAAAATCTGATTATCCATTTTCATTTCAATGGTGATTTTTTTTTTTTCTTAAGAAAAAGATTTCTTCTCTGCTTTGTAATTCCAAACCTTTGAGGAACAGCCTATTGGAGATAGATTCTTGGTGCACCTGGGTGACTCAGTGGATTAAGTGTCTGCTTTCACTGTCATCATGATCCCAGGGTCCTGTGATTGAGCCCCACATCAGACTCCCTCCTGGGCATGGAGACCCTGCTGCTCCCCACTCTCTGATCCTTCCCCAGCTTGTGCTCTCTCTGTCTGTCAGATAAATAAATAAAATCTAAAAAGAGAAAGAAAGAAAGAAAGAAAGGAAGGAAGGAAGGAAGAAAGAAAAGAAAAAGGAAGGAAGGAAAAAAATATTATGGTAAATGCTTAAATACAATTTTATTTTTCTGAAATGATGTATTTATCATTAGGGAGTAGGGCACGACTCTTTCCAGTTAACATTTTGCTTTTCAAATGGTCTAAAAATGAGTTATGAAGAAATGGCTTAGGGAATTAGAATAATGAATAGTTTTTTTTTTTTTTTTCCAGACACCTGCTGGTTCTGAAGTTGTTGTGCAGGTTGTTCAAATGGGGCTGCCCTTCCTCCTGGTTCAGTGTGGGGTGACATGGGAAGGGCCTGCTCAGACAATGATGAGAGCAAGGACAGCACAGAAAATAGGTGGTGGGAGGAGGTGGAGTGCGTGTGTGCAGGGGGGGCGGGGGGTAGAGATAAGAAGGGGGAAAAAGAGGGAAGGGGCACCTGGGTGACTCAGTGGGTTAAAGCCTCTACCTTCAGCTCAGGTCATGATCTCAGGGTCCTGGAATCAAGCCCCGCATTAGGCTCTCTGCTCAGCAGGAGCCTGCTTCCCTTCCTCTCTCTCTCTGCCTGCCTCTCTGCCTACTTGTGATCTCTGTCTGTCAAATAAATAAATAAAATCTTAAAAAAAAAAAAAAAAGATTACTCAAGAGATATTTGCTGAATGAATGAAGTGGGGCAGATGGTATTCAAATAAGATTCTGAGTGACTATGAAGCCCAGGTCGATTCCAGGATGACCTATTGACTCCCAGACTCTGGTGTGAACGAATGAACTAACTATGGAGTAAAAGAAGTGGTGCTCTAGCTCCTGCCTCTGAAAAGATCTTTTGTAAAATCTTAACAGGGAAGACTAATGGATACCTTAAGCCAGGTAAACAGGTATTTATCATCAAATTTTTGCTGCCAAGGCACCAAGCATCTATAATACATCAAACACTAGAACAAAACAAGACACAAACCTTGCCACCAACTCGACCCATCTGTCCACCAAATAAAAAACCGCATTTTAAGAAACTTTGATAGGTAATGATGCTAATGTGGTATCAAGGCGAAAGTCATGCTAGACTCAAGGCTGCATTTGGTTAGCTCATATTAGCTTTGAACTTTGGTCACATTCAATTCTTTATCACCACCGGGTTATAGTTGTTTTCAAATAACAAATAAGACCCTTGTGAATCTTCCAGAGGAAGCCAGCTATTGCTGGCTAGAAGTAAAGATCAAAGGAAAAAGTCACTTGACCTCTTTGAACCACAGATTCTACTAATATGGAATGGTACATGAAGCCAGTAGATAATTACTTAAGGTTTTATAGTATATAAAACCATAGGGTTTCATAGTATAGCGGGGAGAGTCTATAGGAGGTCAGGGAGATGTTATACTAGTGAGCAAATAATCTGTCATTTGAATCATACGGTTATCAGAGTTTAGGTTATCAGAGGTTATCAACGGCTATCATATTAGTCATTGAATTAAAGCTCAGGTTTATTGTTTCTTCTTCTAGGATAAATTTGTTTATAATTTCTGGAATAACACCAGAAATCAACTAGCAACCCTATGATAAAATATGGTAGAATATTTGGAGAATTTCAATGTGAATATTCTTCTACTCTCAAACTATATCAACTTTATTGCAGTGTTGAGTTCTGTTGGATACATAACATGTACAAATATGCTAAGAATATTGAGAAAATCCAGAGTAGAATCATAAAAAGTATTTATATGGGAAAGTAGATTAATATAATAAAATGTATTTATTCAGTCTAGAAAGTTAAAGCTTGGGAAGAATAGTTATTTTCATGTCTATTCAGTCAGCAAACATTTATTATTGAAAAATGGTTACTTTTTTTTGTCATATTCAGTTTCTCACAGTTTTTAACATTCTCTTTTGAGTTTATATGCATCTACTTTTTGCTCTCTCTGCTTGACTACTTCTTATCTCCAAAGAGTCACCTTGGGCTGAGCCTTGGAATCCTTTCTGAATCTCTAGACAGACAGTAAATACTCTTTCTATAGGCTCCTGGGATGCTCTGGCCTTCTGAGAGAGCATTTTTCCCTTTTAGGTTTTAGGCTTTAATTTTCCCTAAAAAGCAAAACAAGACAAAACAACAAAACTCAGTAAACTCCTTGAGTTCTCACACAACGCTTAGAACATAATATGCAATCATAAATGCTGTGTAAATGAGTAAATCAAGTGAAATAAATTATTTTTAATTCTTTCAGAAAAAAATGTGATCAAAGAATAAGGGAGGTAATATGGAAAAAGTGATGTTGGGAATCCACAGAATTCAAGGAAATCTCTTTTAGATTCCCCCTCCCCCCAACACCAAAGTAATCCTGGGAAATCCACTTGAAAATTTCTGGAGGGGCATTTGGGTGGCATACTTGGTTAAGCCCCCCACTTTTGGTTTTATATCCAGTGGGGATCAGAGTCCTGGGATCCAGCCCCAAGTTGAGCTCATGCTGAGCTCTGAGTCTGCTTCTCTGTCTCTCTCTCTCTCCTTCTATCCCTTCCCTTTCTCATGCATGCTCTCTTTCCCTCTAAAACAAATAAATATATTTTAAAAAGAAAGAAAAGAAATTTGGGGGATTTCTGGATTGAACATTGTTAGCTTTGAGGTTTTTTTATTTAAATGAGGTTTTAAAAGTACATAAAATTAAAGGCGCAAACCACATCCAAAACGTTATCTTCCCAAGGTCTAAACTAAAGAAACTTTAAACTACAAAAAGAACCAGTCTTGGATGAGAGGCTACTTTCTGAGAGAAATGAAATCCAACTTATTCAGGACTAATGTGAATGTGGATTAACTTGATATTATGTGTGGTCATCAAGGTCATCTCTTGGAAACATTCAGTTCCCTGGAGATAAAAGCAAATGGGAATGTGCTAAATTACGGAGAGGCAACTCAGGTCCTTCACCCAGGGCCCTCCCTATCCCCCAGCATTCCCTAGGTCTGCTGCTCCAGCAAAGAATGCCTCCACCTCATTCTCTGCCCATCACTTTAGCACCTGGCTTCCATCTCCAGACCCAGAGGCTGCCTCCTTCCGTTGACCTTTTGGATATGTCTTATAATCAGAAGGAACAGATCTGAAATACCTCTGTGGCTGTTTTCTTTTTGACTTAAATTGCAGTTGACGCTTTACACATTTTCTCCTAAGTATTCACCCTTCTTTTACACACGTGTGCACACACGCAAACATACACTCAAATGTAAACTCTTAGAAGAAAAAGATTTGGTCACAGTGTTTTTCATATTGTAACAATACTTTCAAAGAAGGAAGAAATTAATAATGGAGAGTAAATTCATGGGAGGTGCTGAGTTAATGCTTGTGGATTGTTTTCCTAAATAAAGGAAAACTATAAAAGAAAGAAAGCATAGAAGGGAGGGAGGAAGGGAGGAACAAAGGGAGGAATGGAAGATATTTGGGCACAAAGTTTACTGTATATTGAAAAATGCAATTAGAAAGTACCATTTATGGGTGCCTGGGTGGCTCAGTTGGTTAAGCGACTGCCTTTGGCTCAGGTCATGATCCCAGAGTCCCGGAATCGAGTCCTGCATCAGGCTCCCAGCTCCATGGGGGAGTCTGCTTCTCCCCCTGACCTTCTCCCCTCTCATGCTCTCTCTCTCTCTCTCAAATAAACAAATAAAATATTTTTTAAAAAATGAAAGCACCATTTATATACCCTTAAATTGGGAGTATTACAATAGCATATTTTTGTGTCTCCCTTTTTAATAAAGAATATATGGTAAAAAGACATTAAATAATGGAAGAAAAATCATGGTTAAGGGAAATGGAGAGATATACTCTGCTGTTTTTAAAATGTTCTCTGAGATTAATTCATACTGGGGTATGGATTTTGTGACCTTGCATATATAATCCTGCACTTACTGTATCTGTGAAAAATAAAACAGAAGCCTACCCAGTTTGATTGAGATCTTGGATTAGCCTAAAGAAAGTTGAAGAGACCAGTTTTCTTAACTGGCTAACATGATAAAATGGGAAAATTCTCAAAAACTGGAGGCTGGTTGGTAAAAACGAACACACTTAAGTTGCAGGATTATGGAGTTCCCCCAAACTCTGAAAATGGCATAGCCATTTGATATGTATCTGTTTATCTTAAGTCAGAATGACCTTCACTTAAAAGGAAATCATATATTTTCTAGGTCAAAACGAAATTCTTTGACCCTGTAGAAGACAGAACTGTTTTAAAATGTCTGTTCGTATTCCTACATCCACACATATTATTGATTTTCTTCACCTCGTCTCACAAATCCTGCATCTAGAATCCTACTCTCATAAGCCAGATCACAAAAAACCCCCAATCTGTCATCACCACCATTTTTCAAGAAGTGTTTATGAGCCCTCAAGTGGAGTGTTTTGGCAGCCACCACTCTGGAAACCACTCTGGAGATGAGAGGATTGTCTGATTCATCACCTTGGAGAGAGGGTGGGGGTGTTGCTTCTGGAGGTGGGTTTGGAGAGGAACCCGAGGCTCTAAGACCTCACCAACACGTCCCCAGTATTCTAAAAATGCTTCTTCATCTTTCTCTTACATACCAACTCAGCTTGTAGAGATCTTGCTCTTTTCTCTTTATGAGCACTCCATCTATGTTGCTTTCTTAAAGCATAGTGATCCTGGACATAGGACGCTTGTACCATTCGTTTCTGGAGGGCTTGGATACTTTTCTAGGTCAAACCAGACAAGTACTGATTCCTGACTTTTATTACAGAAAGGCAAGAAATTAGGTAAGAAGTTCTGTGTCATAATGCAATCAGGGTTTTTTTGTTTGTTTGTTTGTTTGTTTTAAACAGGGGCACTAATGGTTACCTTTTGACAAAAGAAAAGAACTCAAAAACATTCTCATTTAGAACAGTATCAAAGATGACAGTATTGGGGCACCTGGGTGGCTCAGTGGGTTAAAGCCTCTGCCTTCAGCTCAGGTCATGATCTCAGGGTCCTGGGATCGAGCCCCGTGTTGGGCTCTCTGTCAGCATTGAGCCTGCTTCCCTTCCTCTCTCTCTCTCTGCCTCTCTGCCTACTTGTGATCTCTGTCAAATAAATTAATAAAAATCTAAAAAAAAAAATGACAGTATCAAAGAATTTTTTTTGGAAGATTAGAGGTGAAGGACACAAAACATGGGCTGGGAAAAGAATTCCAGTTTGCTTTTTAAGAAAACTGTTTCATCCAGGAGAAAAACATGTCCTTTGAGATGTATAAAACTTGGTAATAAAGATTATAAATTTCAGAATGTGATTTCTAAAAAAAAAAAAAAAAGCAACAACAGGATCTGGTATTCTATGTGAAAACTACTTTGTTGACTTAATCTACATACAGATTTTCATTTAAAAAAATACACACACACCACGCTAAAACTGCTTATTCAGTGACGCTGCTCACCAAAGGAATTATTCTTTGACTCTGTTTTTAGTTGGGCGTGGAAAGGTAATTTTCCCCCTTGGCTGGAAGCTTGGGGAGGAGCCAAAGTGAACACCCATGTGAACACAAAACAATTAAAAAAGATTCATTCTGAATCAGTTGGTTCCCATGAACAAGCTGGGATTTATTAATCTACCCTGATTAAAATTAATTAAAATATAGGCTTGGGAGTGGGTAATCAAGTGAACAGGAAAAAAGACAAGCAGGGGTAACTAAATATTCAAACATTCTCAGATGAACATTAGTAAGAAATATAATGTTAATACCATTATTACTTTTCTTATTAATCATTATTTTTAAAGAATGAGAAAAGTATTAGTGTTATGATTTCTATCTCACAAATATAGACATATATCATATACAGATATAATTCTTGAAAATTTGATCTTCTCAATACTTACAATACATAATTCTTTTTAAATAAAGAGATTTGTTTCCGTTTTCTGATTAGACTATGCCACGTCAAATTACTAACCATATAAGGTGGTTTTCTTTGAGAAATTAAAAATAAAATTTATTTGGAAATAAAACTTTCTTTTCCAAATTTTAGAGAGTTAAAGGTTTTTTTTTTATGGGAACATTAGAGTATGTAGCAACTTTCTTTTATAAAATATTTGCTTTAAAGAAGAGGCCAACGTAATCGTTATAGATAGTTGTCTAATGTGCATGGGACATTTGTTTTCAAAGTTATGAGTAAGAAGTCAAATTCTACCCATCAATTTTATTGGCACAGCTACAAATAGCTTTGGAGGGAAAAAAAAAAAAGGCACCACCCAAAAATCGTTATTTAATTCACAAGTGCAATTATTTACAAGGATTTTCAGCCATGATTTTGTAAAGTCTTAGAGTATTATTCCAGCTAATAACAGCAGAGATCAATGGTGAAAAGTTGATCTGATTTTGGTATAATTCTGAGAGTTACCTTGCTTTGATCATGAAAATATGTTGTGTGCATATAGATAGAAAATAAAACCTCCTGGGATTTTATCTTCTTGAGAAGTTCTACTAGCTCAAATTCATTTTCAGAATTTTGTTTCTCTCCACTTTATACAAAGCAGACTCATAGTTGGACTTCCAGAGTAACTTTATAGTGGTATAAAATAATCTCCGGTGAGAAAAGAACAGTGCTCCATATTTAGAGTTAGGCAGACAAAGAAAAAGTTAGGTTTAAACAGTTTTGATTAGAGACTAGTGAGCCCATTGGAAATCATTATTGACTCGAGATAAAGAGGCCTCTCTGCTCCTATAACCAGCAAATGATACATCACTGAAGTAATTGGTTTCATTTTTCTCACCTGAAAAATATGGCAATAGCCAACAACCAACACCCACTTATTTAACAGAAGTATTTTGTTTGTAATGATTATACCTGAGAAGAATTTTGAACTTGGAAGATATGGTGCAAAGACAATTTTTTTTAATCTTTTTTAAATTTTTTATAAACATATAATATATTTTTATCCCCAGGGGTACAGGTCTGTGAATTGCCAGGTTTACACACTTCACAGCACTCACCATAGCACATACCCTCCCCAATGTTCATAACCCCACCCCCTTTCTCCCAACCCCCCTCCCCCCAGCAACCTTCAGTCTGTTTTGTGAGATTAAGAGTCACTTCCGGTTTGTCTCCCTCCTGATCCCATCTTGTTTTATTCATTCTTCTCCCCTCTTAACCCCCCCAAGTTGCATCTCCACTTCCTCATATCAGGGAGATCATATGATAGTTGTCTTTCTCCAACTGACTTATTTCGCTAAGCATGATACCCTCTAGTTCCATCCACATCGTCGCAAATGGCAAGATTTCATTTCTTTTGATGTCTGCATAGTATTCCATTGTGTATATATACCACATCTTCTTTATCCATTCATCTGTTGATGGACATCCAGGTTCTTTCCATAGTTTGGCTACTGTAGACATTGCTGCTATAAACATTCGGGTGCATGTGCCTCTTCGGATGGCTATGTTTGTATCTTTAGGGTAAAGACCCAGTAGTGCAATTGCTGGGTCATAGGGTAGTTCTATTTTCAACATTTTGAGGAACCTCCATGGTGTTTTCCAGAGTGGTTGCACCAGCTTGCATTCCCACCAACAGTGTAGGAGGGCTCCCCTTTCTCCACATCCTCACCAGCATTTGTCATTTCCTGACTTGTTAATTTTAGCCATTCTGACTGGTGTGAGATGATATCTCATTGTGGTTTTTGATTTGTATTTCCCTGATGCTGAGTGATATGGAGTACTTTTTCATGTGTCTGTTGGCCATCTGGATGTCTTCTTTGCAGAAATGTCTGTTCATGTCCTCTGCCCATTTCTTGATTGGATTATTTGTTCTTTGGGTGTTGAGTTTGCTAAGTTCTTTATAGATTTTGGACACTAGCCCTTTATCTAATATGTCATTTGCAAATATCTTCTCCCATTCTGTCAGTTGTCTTTTGTTTTTTTAACTGTTTCCTTTGCTGTGCAAAAGCTTTTGATCTTAATGAAATCCCAATAGTTCATTTTTGCCCTTGCTTCTCTTACCTTTGGCGATGTTCCTAGGAAGATGTTGCTGCGGCTGAGGTTGAAGAGATTGCTGCCTGTGTTCTCCTCAAGGATTTTGATGGATTCCTTTCTCACATTGAGGTCCTTCATCCATTTTGAGTCTATTTTCGTGTGCGGTGTAAGGAGATGGTCCAATTTCATTTTTCTGCATGTGGCTGTCCAATTTTCCCAACACTATTTATTGAAGAGGCTGTCTGCAAAGGCAATTTTAACACATAAAATTTTACCTTAGTATTTAGGCAGAATCTCTATAATTCTATAATCTGAATAGTTTTTCACTTCCATTTTTAAGAAACCATAAAAGAAGTAGTTTACTTTTTATTAGAAAAAAAAACATAACATCAAATGCTATTTTTAATTAAAATGCTCTCTTAGTTGAGGTGATCAGTTTTTATCTATTATTTTTATCTATGTATTTTTACATGTAATAATCATATTGTATAAATCATCTACCTCACAATATTTTTAGTGAATATGATTTTGTGTTTTTAAAAGTACTGTGATAGTCTATCCTTGTCAGAATTCTCTCATTAAATTGTCTCATAAGAGACAGTCAGTTAAGCATCTACCTTGGGCTCAGGTCATGATCCCATTGTCCTGGGATCAAGTGCCCCCTCAGGCTCCTTGCTCAGCAGTGAGCCTTCTTCTCTCTCTGCCTTCCACTCAGCCTTCTTGTGGTATCTCTTTGACAAACAAATAAATGAAATATTTAATGAACAAATTTCCAGAAGTGGAGGAACTATGATATGAACTTCTTTATGATTCTTGAAACATATTGTTCCCAAACACATTGCATAGTTTTTAAAACTAGTAACTGTTTTCTTGGGCTGATTTCAACACAACATAGTTGTCACCATCATTGAAAATATTTTTGGCACTCCTTGGATATAATATGTCATCTCAAGATCCTTACAAATTATGATTCTTTGTGAGAAAAGACAAATATTTTTCAAATTCTTTTGGAGTACTAATTTTAAAATATCTTTACTTAACCACTATTCAAAAATGAATATTATTTATTCATCTAATTTAACACCCACTCAATATTTGTTATTTGGAGTGTATGTTACATTCGTTTCTTTCCTTTAACCCTAAAGTAATATTTTAGTTCGGTGATTTCTTAATCTTTTTTAAGAAAATAATTCTTAAAACCATTATGTGATGATAAACTATTGAAAGGGATTTAAAATTTGGCCTAGTTTATATGCAATTAAATTTAATGATTGTTTAACAAAGTCACTCCCAGAATTTTGAAAGAAGTTGCTTCAATTAAAGATCCCAACATTATAGTAGAAAATAAATTGTATAGAATGATACATTTTTTAAAAAAGATTTTATTTATTTATTGAGAGACAGAGAGAGAGCATGCACACGTGTGTACACACACACACACACACACACACACAGAGGCATGAGCTGGGGGAGGGGCAGAAGGAGAGAGAGAATTTCACCTTTACATGGGACTCAATCTCACCACCCTGAGATTATGACCTGAGCCAAAACCAAGAACTGGATGCCTAACTAACTGAGCCCTGGAATGATACACTTTACATCTTAGACCAAGTTGCCGTACTTTAGTTAAGCTGACTCCGAAGTACTGCTTTTCTGAACGTGCTCTTAACGCATTTATGTATTCATTCACTTTGTCATCCATCAGCCACCTGAGCAGAGCAGAGCAACTGGATACAGTACCTGGCCCTAAATTCCTGCATTCATTCAACGCTGGCTAGTTCACAGGCCTTTTTCTGGTTTCTTAGGTTATAGTAAGAAAACACATTGCCTTTCCCAAAGGAATTTAGAATCTGTGTTGTTTTTGCTACATAAAGTTCCATTTCTTCTCATTTTTTCCTTTACAGTACTACCTAATTTAAAAATATAGCTCATTCAATGCTATTTTCATAAAGTTCTCCACTTCCATGGTCAGAATTTATTTCTCCCACTTGTACCTCTCAGATAACTTTGTTGTTAGCCCTATTTTTAAGCACATATCCTATTCTGTCTTTTGTTACAGTCAGAGGATGTTGTAATGGTTGAAAGGGTACTCTGGAATCAGACTTGCTGGATTTGATCCCATTTCTACATCACTGCTACCTCAAGAAGTTCCTTCACATTGCTGTGCCTCAGTTTCCTCATCTTTAACAGTAAGAGAACCTACTCCAATGTGTGTGATAAAGATTAAATGAGATAGTATGTGCGAAGTGCATGCACTCAAACAATGTTAGCTATTACTATCTTTCTCTTTAGTTGTGAATTGCTGAAAAAAGACGGTATTTTATTAATTTTTGCATTACTGATAATTATCACAATAAATATCAGGCAGTAGTCATTTAATGAATAATATTTTAATCTAGAACAAAATTTTTAGTGGGTCCTTTTTCAGCTTTGGAAATCACCAAACCATTCTGGATAGATCTCTGAAAGAGCAAACAATTAGACTAATTAAAAGTAAAATGATTATGGGACGCCTTGGTGGCTCAGTGGGTTGAAGCCTCTGCCTTCAGCGCGGGTCATGATCCCAAGGTCCTGGGATCGAGCCCCGCTTCGGGCTCTCTGCTCCATAGGGAGTCTGCTTCCTCCTCTCTTTCTCTGTGCCTGCCTCTTTGCCTACTTGTGATCTCTGTCTGTCAAAAAAGAAAAAAATCTTTAAAAGTAAAATGATTAGATAGAAAAATGAAATTACTTGAAAAAACATATATATCCCTGGAAGTGTAGGTTTATTCAGTGTGACTGAGTTGAAAATTTGACACCTCAGCTCTTTTTCAGAGACTTTGTTGTTAGGTAAAGTTGGCTTGCTGGGTAAATGTCTAAAAAATTTATTGACTTTCACTTACCAAAAAGGTGCTAAGTACTAAGGTGGAATATGGGACCTAAATACATCACAACTGGAATTATTAAGATCTGGGTCCAAGACTCTTCAATCAGCATTAGAGTATAGCTCTAAACTCCATGGTCACCCACCAGAAAGGATAAAACAGAAAGGCAGAAAATATTGAGGGTTGTCAAAAATGTAGAGCAGTTGGAACTCTCACATATTACATTTGGAATGTAAATTGTTAGAAATACTTTGGAAAATTGTTTGGTGCTATCTACTAAAATAAATGAACGTGTACCTACCCTGTGGTTTACTAATACCACCTCTTTGATATATAATGAATATATGCACTGAAAGACATATGGGAGTGTTTGTGGAGGAGCTACTATGTATCATATCCCCAAACTAGAAATTGCTCAAATGTCCATCAATAATAGAATGGATAATATAAGACAATGTATTCATACAGTGGAGTACTATACAGCAATGAGAATAACTAATCAATAACTTCTTCTAAACATGAATGAATTATACAAACATAATATTGGGTGGAAGAAGCCAAATACAGAAAAGAACATACAGCACTGTTTCATTTATTTAAATTGACAAAAGCTCAGGGCACCTGGGTGGGCTCAGTGGGTTAACCATCTACCTTCAGCTCCGGTCATGATCCCAGGGTCTTAGAATTAAGCCCCTCATTGGGCTCTGGGTTTAGTGGGGAGCCTGCTTCTCCCTCTGCCTGCCACTTTCTCTGCTTGTGCACGTGCTTTCTCTTGGTGTCAAATAAATTTAAAAAACTTAAAAAAAAAAAAAGAATTCAAGGGGTGCCTGGGTGGCTCATGGGTTAAGGCCTCTGTCTTCGATTCGGGTCATGATACTGGGGTGCTGGGATCGAGCCCCACATCGGACTCCTCAGTGGGCAGCCTGCTTCCTCCTCTCTCTCTCTCTGTCTGCCTCTCTGCCTACTTGTGATCTCTATCTCTCAATTAAATAAATAAATAAATAAATAAAAAGAATTCAAGCTAGTAGTTAGTTATATTTGAAGTTAGTGACAGAGGGCCTTCATGTTCTAGATCATGATCAGAGGACTAGTTACACAGGATATAGTTACCTGATAAAAATTCATTGAGCCATATGCATGTGATAGGTGTACTTTTCATAGGCATCATAGCTACCCCATATTTATATCATATGTTAGTTTAAAAAGTAATTAAACTTTCTCTCTGAGTCCAAGCAGCTTTTACAAAGAACTTTTTAATCTCTTTAGAGCTGCCTAAGGGAAGCAGGTTAGCAAAATACACTATAAAGCCCTTTTCCCAAACTCAAGATCCTGCTTTTGTGTGGCCAGAAGCATGTATGTTTACTCTTCTGTCTGGAAAAATAACCCTAAGGCGGCTTTCCTAAAGTTTGAAGGAAAAAAAATCAAAAACAAAAAAAACATAAAAACTCTCTCCCTGGACTTCTGACTCAGCCACAGGAAAACCTGGCAATAAGCTCCAATGTTTACCTACCTTATCTAAGAACCTGGGAGCCTTTATGTAAATGGAATTCCCCTGACACAACGGCTATACCTGAAGAGGTTAAACATAGTGGGCTATTACTCACTCACCAATCGTAGAAACTAGAAGTTTACATTACATTCTTGTGTCTTCATTTCCTTGTACTGGAAGCCCGGAGAGGAGAGTCAGTTTCTAATGGGGCATTTGTTAGTGGGTGGGGGCTCTGGGCACTGCACCTTTGGTGTGACCAAGCTGTTGTACCCATGGGCAAAGGAGGAGGGAGGGACGCTGAGGGTGTCTCTGCCCTGCCTCTTTTCCTTTTCACTTGAGGAGCAAACTGCATATAGACCTTGATATTGCAGGAGAGATCAGGAAATAAATTTGTCTCAAATGCAGAGTACCTAAAATTTCTAGGTAGCTAGCTAGCATGGACTAATAACACACATTCCTTCTTGCTAACTTTGTTTTTTTATTGTGTGACTTCAGTTGAGCTCCAGAAATGAGCTTGATGCTGTCCACAATTCGCTTATTATCACATTCCATGAGATTAGGGAGAGTTTAAGATACAATTAGTGTCATCTCTGTTTTCAGTGATAATTAAATTATGTATGTGTTGCCCTTTTATGCTTGGCGTGAAATCAACTTGTTGGCTAGAACCAGTGGTTTTCCCTCTATTTGGTTTATGGCAAAACTGACTTCCTCGCACAACAGTTACTGAATTTCTTCTGTCCTTCCCAAATATCCAAATCTTCTTCACTTGGCAGATGATATGACCCACCCACCCCCTTTTTTTTTCCAACTCATGCAAAAACTTACTGCTTCTTCCTCTATGTTATTTTCCAAATTTATTTTCTTCTTACAATTCTGATCACTGAGATTTTTTTCCTGGCCTCTACATCATTTCTCTTTCTCCCTGTCATTCCCCAACATTATAATCCTGGTTATTATTTTTTTCTTGCCTGTGTCCTCTATCTCCCAGGGTAGTTGTTAATTGCTTATATGAACACTGAAAGACATATGGGAGTGTTTGTGGAGGAGCTACTATGTGTCATATCCCAAAACTAGAAATTGCTCAAATGTCCATCAATAATGTTTCAACTTTTGCTCAAATGTCCATCTTGTTTCAATTTTTGCTTCTTTCTTATTTCTCTCAAGTTCGCCATGCAGAAATCATGTCATTTTCTCTTTTTTATAC
Organism: Mustela nigripes; assembly: GCF_022355385.1. NCBI lineage: Eukaryota > Metazoa > Chordata > Mammalia > Carnivora > Mustelidae > Mustela > Mustela nigripes. The sequence continues at coordinate 51,269,253 of NC_081564.1, read as the reverse complement.
TTCTATCTTCTGTTATATCACTCATGCTTAAGTGACCCAATTTCAGTTAAAATATCTTTCCCATTCTTTTCATAAATTTCCTCTCTCTCTCTTTTTTTAAAGATTTTACTTATTTACTTGTCAGAGAGAGAGAGCACAGGCAGGCTGAGGCAGAGGGAGAAGCAGGCTCCCCGCTGAGCAAGGAGCCCGATGTGGGACTTAATCCCAGGATGCTGGGATCATGACCTGAGCTGAAGGCAGCCACTTAACCAACTGAGCCACCCAGGCATCCCTAATTATTCTCTTTTTCAAGCCTTGTTTAGCAAAGCATAAAATAAAGGAGCCCATCTTCATCTGTACGTGTAATGTGCTGGCTGGGTATTAATATGACCCTGTGATACTAGCTGAGGAATTTGCACCAAATATTCTAAGAATTTTTAACTTGCTAATCTCAAATACACAAAAAAGCAGCTGTATGGCATGAATATGTTGGAAATTTTTGGTTTTCAGTTTATTAGTAGACTGCATAGACCTTTCCTTGTCCCCATATTCTCTTTTTCCCCCTTACTCAATAACATCCAGATAAATCATCACTCCAGCCATTGCCCATCATCACCCAGAGTCTTGCTGTTGTTGCTTCTGTGAGTTCAAGTCCAGTCCTGGTGCTTTTCTCCAGCCTTCAGATAATACTCCAGGAAAACCCCTAATATCCCCTAGGCTCAAAGACTCAGAAACTGAAAAGGGAAGGAACAAGGTGAAGAAAAAAAAATAAGTAAGTGTAAGAAAGAAGAATGATATGCAGAAGAGAAAAGGAAAGAAACAGAATGAAGGAAGATTAAAAAAATGCAATCGGGATAAAAGGGAAAACTCTGGTTGAGGAGAGTCTTAGGAAAGAAAGTTGTTGGCATTGCCTGGGACTTCCAGGGACTTTCTCTTTGCTAAATCACGTGGTTATATATGGATTAGCTGGCTTGCAACTTACCATCTGCAAGGAAACACCAGGTGTTTGTGCTTGTAACACAAAAGGCTTCACTGATTTTCTAAAATAACATTTGATCCCATGGCAATCGAATTTAGTAAACATGGTAAGTAGGCATTGAATTTTAGATAGGAGGTACTGACAAACACCATAGAATTTAAGCATTTATCCACGTGTCTGGATATGGAATAACAAACAAGTGACTGCAAATCAACCAATAAGTGCTGAGGAATGGAGATACACATCTCATTTTAAAAGAAAAATGTCTACATCCAGAGCATCTCTATTGGTGAACGATACGGCAAAAGATTAGTGGCTGTCATTATGGAGAAATTACTTGTTGAGATTTATTACTGAGAAAATGCTTGTTCCCTCTTCAGGACTTGTATGAGTGAGGCAGAATTTAGGTACACCTAACGGGGGATAAATCGAAAGATCTGGCGATTATGCGATTCTTATTTTTTTAAAATATTTTATTTATTTATTTATTTGACAGAGAGAGGGAACACAAACAGGGGGAGTGGAGAGGGAGAAGCAGGCTTCCCGCTGAGCAGGGAGCCCCATGCGGGGCTCGATCCCAGGACACTGGGATGGTGACCTGAGCCAAAGGCAGATGCTTAACCACTGAGCCACCCAGGCGCCCCCAATTATGCAATTCTTATTAATGACCTATATGTTTCAGTTGTTCTTGCAGGCTGGCATTTCCCTTGAGGGAACTTTGATCTTTGATGGGGTATTTAATCAGGGATGGCATGATTGGCCTTAATAATGAACTATTTCTTCCTACAAAAGTCCCTAATCACAAAGTATAGGTCAGGAAACTTGCCTTTTAATAGTAATGATAACAGCCATAACCATCTGTAAAGAGAGAGAGCTTTATAGCTTCAAAAATATGCCATCAAATAATATTTTATTGGCAGGCAAAAAAAAAAAAAAACAAACCTTTATGGGTTCTCATTTAAAACTGAATTGAATTGAATAAGTACTTTAAAACCCAATGTTTAAATTAGAATTTCCCTCTTCATTTATGGGACCGTACTTAGTTTCAAGAATCATAATCATAATATTCATCATGATTATTTTGCTCCTGCTTTAAGAAATGTAATGCAGAAAATGGCATTAAAAATATTTTTTTCTGATAAGAAAATGGCTCAAAGTTGGAAATTGGAATTTTGAAATGTATCTCTGTCACCTTATCACTTTGCTGACATGTATTAGTAAGAAAATTCATGTAGTGAATCAGGAAATAGAAATCTTTACAGATAGAAAAAACCTTCACAAAGGTTTTTGTATTGAGTATAAAAGATATTTGAAAACATAGACTATGGTTTAAGTAGGAATCCTTTAGTGATCACATCATTATGATGATGATAACTATGTTGTTTTCATAATTAATAATGGTTTATAATATTACTAGTCATTTTAACCAGCAAATATAATAATACTTCATGAGTAAGTACAGCAGGCTGCAAATGTTGAAGACAGATTTGCTTAGGATGCTGCCACCTTCAGGAAACTTCACCTTACAATAATTTGTATCTGTTGTATTGGAGAATTCATTTCTGTTTAGGGGGCATTCAAATTCCCTGTGCTCATATTATGATTTTCTTTCGCCCGATAACAGCGAGTTGAATGGTGCTCTTGATATTTTTGAAAAATCCTATTTTGGAAAGTATTTAAAATGGGCTGGGTTATTCCATTCAGTAAAAGAATATCATTTTTATTAAGATATGTGAATTTTAGGGACGCCTGGGTGGCTCAGTTGGTTAAGCTGCTGCCTTCAGCTCAGGTCATGATCCCAGGGTCCTGGAATCGAGTCCCGCATCGGGCTCCTTGCTCAGTGGGGAGCCTCTTCTCTACCTGCCTCTGCCTGCCACTCTGCCTGCTTGTGTTCTCCCTCTCTCTCTCTGACAAATAAATTTAAAAAAAAAAATCTAAAAAAAAAAAAGATATGTGAATTTTAGGGGCGCCTGGGTGGCTCAGTGGGTTAAAGCTTCTGCCTTCAGCTAAGGTAAGGATCCCAGGGTCCTGGGTTTTCATGCTCTCTGCTCAGTGGGGAGCCTGCTTCTACCCCTGCCCCTGCCCCAACTCATGCTTGCTCTCTCTCTCTCTCCCTCTCTTTCACATAAATAATAATTTTTAAAAATCTTTAAAAAAAATAAAAAGAAGAACAAATGCTCACTGCACTCATTGAAATTATGCAGTAATTACATAGAATTAGTCATTGTTTTCCACTTCACCTTTAACCCCCTACCTCTCTCTTAAATAACTATTTGGACCATGGTATCCATAGAAACATAATATGCACAGATACACATGTGTACACTCATGTGCACACACATTATGTACACACATATGTACACATTGTTTTAGAGACTTTATAATTTTATTTGTATGGAGTTCATGCACAAATTATGCGAAACTAATATATGGTGATAGAAATCAGAAAAGTAGTTAACTCTGGGGTAAAAAGGGGCTATTGATTGGAAAGGGACATGGAGAAAATCTCTAGTGGGATAGATATGTTCTATACCTTGATGTGGATATAGGTTACAGGGAGATATATAGATATATAGATATATAGATATATATATGTCAAAATTCATTGAGCTGTACAACTAAGATTTTTGCATTCTTTTCTGTATAAATTCTACCTCAAAACAAAAACACTGATTTTTTATTTTATCTATTTTTATTTTATCTTATTTTATTTTGGTGTGCAGAAATAACAGAATTAATGACTAACGATGAATCAGAGGGCTCCACATAATTCCATGGTGGCTCAGGACTCTCTCCTTGATGAGCAGAAATAGCAGCCCAAAATCTAAACCACAAAACTCCCTGTATGTCACTATAGTCAAGAGTTTTACATTAAGATTTTAGATAATTAAATACCCAGTAACCAGCTGAAGAGGGAAAATGATCATCTCCATTGGAACAACTAGGGTTGTACCCTTTTAATTTGAAACCTCACCCAATATCAAGGTGCTAATGAAAATAAAAGATTCAAATAATACTTTTCAAATTTAGGACTCATTATATATAGATATAAATTGGCAAAATATGATTACATCTTTTGGTAATTTGAGTTAATAGGAGATTAGTTATTTTCAAACTGTGAGGTTTTAGGCAGGTAGTTGCTCTATCTATTTGTAACTAGCTCAAATAGGCTGGAGATTGTAATTATGTGTATTTATAAATATAAAATATGTATACACACCTAAATAAAACGTGTATGCAGCACAGCTCAATGTACAGATTCTCTTCTCAGAGAAGCAAAGCATATTAAATAAGTAAAAGTAGTCTGAGTTACTTTAGTTAAACATTAAGTTGAGTGCAGGGGACCAGCCCCCTGATAAGAGAAGAATGTGGATCTGGTTTTCAGAGTGTGAAATGTTAAGGAGGTGCAGTTTGCTTTGTAAATAGCAACTGTGATGAGACACAGGAAGACAGAGATGTGCTAAAACACAATGCCAGACACCATGTGCTTTAAACAATCTTCTATTTGCATTTAATTTGTATACAAATTTTAAAAGTTTAGTTTTAAGAAAAATTAGACAAACATATTCAGTTTTTTAAAGTGTGAATAAAGGTTTTAAATTTTTGGTAAAAACATTTGTCAGATACATAGACACAAATTTGAATTAAGAAGAAATCACTCTTCTGTCCTTAGCTCAATAGATACACCCATGCCATAAGGGAGCGTTACCTTCATCCTCCTGGCTTTGGGCACATACAGCCATCTCTTCTGTTGGTCATTCAGAATTATCTCAAGGACATTTATATTGAAACTTGAGTCTCTAAAATCCTAGGAGATCCATAGATGCCTTGAAAATTCCTCTTTTTATCTGGAAAATTTCTTAAAGCTTTTAGGACACGTTGGGCCCTGCTATTTCTCAGCCTCTGAAGAATCCATTTAAGAAGGAGCTGGGGGGGGGCGGTGGGAGTCTTGTTGAGCACCTCTTTAGAGTCCTTGGAATGGGGAGAAGATGTGGTCATGCTGTGACTTGTCAAGAATGTAAAACTTTTGGGTTCAGAGAACTCGTCCAAGACATGCCGAAGTGCCAAGGTGTATCCTGGAAGGAGTAACTTGGAGATTCTTTATTTTATTCTAAAAACTGCCCTGGAATTTTGGGGGTGCAGTTCATGGAACTCAGTGAACCTGTTTGAGCTACTGAATAACCAGACCAGAGCAAAGATTTACATCTAAGCGTCTGAACTGCTGGTCCCTATTCATTAAAAAAAAAAAATCCACAATATGCTTTAAAATGTGAAATAAAATGACAAAGTATATATGAGACATGTAAGCAATCTCACGCCCAATGCTAATTCACCCTGGGTTCCTACCTACCAGGGTAACCCACATTCAAGTCTGTTTCTTCGGAGATTTCTTTCAAATTTTATAATGTATTCTTTAGTTTAAATACTGACATATAATCTATTAAGTTTCTTCTGTGGAAGATGAGACTATCATTTACCTGTCCTTAAAGCATCAAATGGAAAAAAAACCTGTTTCACACATTTTCATACATTCCTCTCTCAACTCATCCTCCCAATTTTGGTAAAATGAAAATTCAGTGCTTACTTTGTCTTGACGATGTAGGTATTATTCACAGCTGAACCACATAGCACTCTTGGATCATATTTCTTTTTTTCATTTCAAATTACATGATATGTAATTACATGAAATGATACTTTCAAAGTTTTTGTCTATTTCAAGTTACATGAAAATGTAATTTTCCATTTCCCTGGGAGATAGTCAACAATTGTCTTGTTGCCTAGGTTTCTATGTGCCTTTCATTTAGTCATTCCCAACACTTTCACGGAACTTTGAAAACTTTGATAATCATTCATTCAGGTTTTTAATGTGTTCTTTGTTAGTTTGTTTGACTTTGTCTTTTAGTTTCCCTCCTGGAGTGTTTTCTCTCTTAGCTCTGATTTGATCTGCCTATTAGATTAGTTTCAGGACTCTTTAAATTAAAGAGGGTGTCCTAAAAATTATTTGGAGACTTCTATAGTTTTGTGCTTATGTTACTGGAACTTTCTGGAATTCAAATTCCTTAAAGACTAGTGACAGAATTATTATAGAAAGATTTCCATTGTAAATTCCTTAATTACATTTTACTCACGAAATACCATTTTGGGTAATATCTTTCTGGCATTTAAAACATAACCTTTAAGTTTATTCTTGTACTTATATCTGTTCATGTATTCAACCAACTTAAATCCAATAAGTACCAGATTGAACTTAAAGAGATATTGATTTCCATCTTTATCTCTAATGTATTAAGTTTATAAACTCTAGGCTTCTTATCTCTAGTATTAGCATTTTTCTTTTCATAATTTTCGCTTATCTTTGCACAATGATGAGACGAGATGAAGAAAATTCTGTTTATAACACATTCCTTGTGGAAAGTAATTAGATTGTGGGGAAAAAATGATTCAAAAGAGTTTCTAGGTAGATACTGTAGGTTAAATATAAAATCAAAATGGTTAAAACAACTGTTTTATCAACCCAGTGGAATTAAAACAACTATAAATCTGCAGGGATAAAGGTAGAGAGTAAGCAGATAATTGCAACTATGCTTTAAAATAGAGATGAATCAGCAGACTTTCTTGAGTTGAAACTAGAAGTGGATGGATTGATGTCTCAAGGTCAAAGGCCTCAAGGATTGGAGACAGATACAGATGGAGAAGAAAACAAGGTCTAGAGTGAATATTTGGAGTAGTTAATACCCCATTTTTCAAATCCTGCACAACTGATGGATGTCCCTCCTTTACTCAAGAAGATTAGGAAGATTACTCTCTAGAGAGGTCAAATAGAGAGACTCTGGACTTACAGACACCCCCATGCTGAAATGGGGCTTAAAAAATGTCCGCATTCTGAATGGCAAGACCCTAATCCTTTTCCTTCATTACCTCGGAGAGAGTGACGGGCAGGATTATTTCTCCAAGACAGGAAAATGGAAGAAGATTCCTCTCTGGAAAAAAATTTACTAGCTCTATCTCCTTTCCAAGGACTTACAGACACTGAGAGTCAGAATTCAAACTTAATTTCCTAAATAGACCCTGTTTAATAATGTCTATAAGTGGGTAAGTACTATCAACGCACGCTGAACTTCTATTGAGTTTTTCATTGCCTTGTTTTTAAATATGAATGGCCTCAAACTTAGCCACCCTGAAAGCTAGAAAACAAAAGAGAATAGCCTTTACTTAGGGAAAATGAACATGATCCTGGAATCCTATCCCTAGCCAAACTGTCAATGTGGTGTAAGGATAGAATATAGAAATCTTCAGATATTCAATGTCTTCAACTTTTTCTCTCACATGTACTTTCATAGTAAGTTAGTAGAAGTTATTATTATTATTTTTTTAAAGATTTTTGTTTATTTATTTGAGAGATGGAGATCCCAAGTAGGCAGAGAAGCAGGCAGAGAGAGAGGAGGAAGCAGGCTCCCTGCCAAGCAGAAAGCCTGATGTGGGGCTCGATCCCAGGACCCTGGGATCATGACCTGAGCCGAACGCAGAGGCTTTAACCCACCGAGCCACCCAAGTGCCCCTAGAAGTTATTATTCTTGAAAATGAAAATTAATATAAAAAAAAAGGATGACAGGGCACCTGGGTAGCTCAGGTGATGATCCCAGGGTCGTGGGATCAACCCCCACATCGGGTTCTCTGCTTGGTGGGGAGCCTGCTTCCCTCCTCCCCTTCTGCCTTGTGATCTCTGTTATCACAGTATCTCTATTATCTCACAGTATCTCTTATCACAGACTGTAAGTCTGTCAAATAAATAAATAAAATCTTAAAAAAAAAAAAAAGAGGATGACATGGATCCAAAATCAGGAAAATCCAACACAGTGGAGAAGAAAATGCTCGGGATGCTAGAGAAAAGAAGACCCAGTATGATAGCTGAGTCCAGTCTAGAGAGCAACCATACAGATCAGAGGAGAGAACATAGACTCTAGGAGATTTATATCGAAGAATCATAGACAGCTGATATATTTGAATGATTTGCATTTCTCCTAGAGGTTTCAGGCATGATAGGTGCATACAAATCTCTCTCTAATTGTTAGCAGAGAAAAACACGGGGCACAAACTTCAACCTTAGTGTACAACACATGTATTAGTGTTCACTGTGTATAATGTATTTCGTGGTGAATTGGTTTAAATTTGAACATAACAAAGTTGGAAATTGTTGAGGTGAGCTGAAAAGTGTCAAACTTTAAAGGAAACAGTCCACGGTCTTCCTTTGTTTGGGCTTTATGTTCTGTCTCCTCTCTGCTTGGGGTGGTGATCCTCAAGATGTTTGTTTGGTTTGTTCTAATCATGTAGGTCTTTGCTCAAACATCACTTCTCTGATCAGTCTACAAATAGCACCTGCAATCACTTTATATTAACTTCTGCTTTATTTTCTTCATTGGACTTAACAATTCCTGAAATTATATTATGTTTAAAATTGTTTCTTTTCTATCTGGTTCTCTGCTGTGTCCCCGCACTTAGGACATTGGCTGGCATGTGGTAGGTGCTCAAAAAAACAAAATAAAACAAAACAAAACAAAAAGACAAAATTCTGGTTTGAGGAACCCTGGTGTGGTAAGTTCCAAGGAAGAAGAGAATGTCTTTTTGACCATTGTATCTTCAAATTCTCACCAAATATCTATTGGTATAAGTATTCCAGAAACCTGTGGATGAATGAATGAATGAGTGAATGAAATCAATGGTGATATTTCTCTGAAATATTTTAATAAAAATAGTTGTTTTTAAAACTTTGGGGCTTCACACGATTAAAGAATACTCATTTGTGCAGTAGTAGAACTCAGGACGGCTAATGAGATAAATTATTTTCTTCTTGGGGGAAGCTCAGAGTCTGACCTATGTGCTCTGAAGATGTGTGGTATGTTCCCTCACACCTGAGTGAGCAAATCCAAATAAGCACAATTACTAACACGGTTAAAAGGTGAAAAGTATACTCTAGGGTGAATGTCAGTTCACATTCATTTTGGAGTTCTATCCATGGTCCCTCTTCTCTGTATCTGGAGATATACATGGTTTATACAAATCTGGGTAAACTTTTGTACATTATCTGTGAATACCAGAAGCTAGTATTCTACTGACTTCCTAAAGCAATATGACAAGAAGTAAATACTGTAAGAAATGGACCATCCCCTGAAAATGTAATCAGCAACATAAACAAGCTCTGGAGGACAGACAATTGTGAAATAGTGAAGAGTGAACATAGGATAGGGGGTTGGCATTCTCACTTCTCTGTCTATAAATGGCCTGTGGTTAAGTGAGCTCTATATTTCATTGGCTGCATAGTCCCATTATTCCTCTTGATAAAAATATTTATATATATTTTTAGGAATCACGAAGGGGGGGGACCCCAAATCATTTAAGTTTAAGAAGGCAAAACTAAAAGAGCACTCTATTGCTCATTTTGATGTTTTTAAGACTCGAGAGTGTGTTCTTTTCCTTGGAGGTTCCAATTTCAACAACAGTGCTGACACAACAAGGAATGTGGTTGCCCTCAGGCTAAAGGCAAGATCCTACCTGTTGTCTCTGTGAGCTTTAACTGTGTAGTCTAACTCTGATTTGGATAAAGTAGAGAAGGGAGAGAGAAAAAGGGAGAGAATTCTAAATTAATTTAATTTAGGTGCATGTATCCTCATTTATATAAAAATATTTATCACTCTGCATTACTAATACCAGGGAGAAAGTTTTGGGGCAACTTGATAATTAAGGGTGATTTATACTTCTTAAGTGATGTCTTTGTTTTGCTATTCAGTGCCACTCTTGGGGTCTGGTGTTAGTCCAGGACACTGGAGGGCAGAGAAAAAGGAACTGCTTGGTTGAACAGCCAGGTCAGCTGAGCTGCAACACCTCAAATGTGTCCTGCCAGAGGTTGCCTGCGCGTTTCCTGTGAACAACGTGGTGCCCACCTGTTGTGGGAGCTGGGCTGAAGCCCCTGAGAGAGAGAAGGACACAAGACCAGATATTACCCTCTGTCACATCTATAGGGACACTTTTTTATATATGTTGCTTATAAATTTAGAAAATGGGTAAAATACAGATTTCAAACAATGCTACCCAGTGTGGAACACTGAATAACTTTTTTTTTTTAAAGATTTTATTTAAATAAAATACAATAATGTGTGTCTGGGCGGGTGAAGGATGAGGGGCACTCATGAAGCCAGGCTTTCGCCCGTGTCCTGAGGATCATAGTGAAAAGTGGCCTGTAGGAGGGACCTCCCTCCGCAGTGCAGTCCTTGAAATCACATAGAAAAGAAGCACTTCTTGGAGAAGGAAGTGAAGCTATCCGTCCATATCCATGTTCTCATCTTTCCTCCCTTCCTCTGCTTCACCCGTGATGGGGGAAAAAAACGTCACCTCGAAAATGAGGGATGGTTGCAGGATGTCAGAGCAAAAGCCAACAGCAACCCCTGTATGCAGAGGTGGCCAACTGTAGAGGCCTTAACTGGGAAAGGGGAGAAGACTTAACTTTGAATGAATATTGAGGAGTTGATTCTACTATTTTTCTATGTATATACTTTCTTCTTGATATTTTGATTTCTAAACTGGAACTATCCATTTTGTGACTTTATGAACTGAAGTCCCACTCATCTAAGAATAAATACAAAGTTCATGAGAACTACTCCAGTTTCATCCTGAGGTAGGGCAATATTATAGCCAATGAATACATTTTGAAACCATGGTCAGAGACCAAAAATTAAATACCTATTTTGATTACACCACAAAACAAATAAATAAAACTGTTTGAACTTGAATTCATTTTCCTGAACATGGTCCTTTGACTCACTTTAAGGGAAAAAACTAAAATAATTAGTTTCACGAGAAACCATCATTAAGAAAAGTTATTCAGGGTGCCTCGTGCCTCAGTCAGTTGGGCATCTGCCTTTGACCCCAGTCAGGGTCTTGGGGTCCTAAGATTGAGCCCCCTTTTGGGCTCCCTGCTCAGTGGAGTCTGGAGTCTGCTCCTCCCTCTCCTTCGCTCCCCTCCCCCCCTCTGCTACTCGTGCTCTCTCTAGCGCACTCTATCTTTATCTCAAATAAATAAATACATTTTTTTAAAAAGTTATTCAGTGGGGCACCTGGGTGGCTCAGTGGGTTAAGGCCTCTGCCTTCTGCTCGGGTCATGATCTCAGGGTCCTGGGATCGAGCCCCGCATCGGGCTCTCTGCTCAGCGGGGAGCCTGTTTCCTCCCCTCTCTCTGCCTGTCTCTCTGCCTACTTGTGATCTCTGTCTGTCAAATAAATAAATAAATAAAATCTTAAAAAAAAAAAAAAGTTATTCAGTGTTCCACACTGGGTAGCATTGTTTGAAATTTGTATTTTACCCATTTTCTAAATTTATAAGCAACATATATAAAAAAGTGTCCCTATCGATGTGACAGAGGGTAATATCTGGTCTCGTCCAAGAGCTGCCTAACACAGTCAGCCTCGGTGTGGGCCAGCGGAATCTGAGGATGCTTCTTGATAAAGCAGCACCCCAGGAAATGGTGAAAGAACTATGTGCAACAGCGATTAATATAAGAAGGTGATTATTTGGACATAAAGTGAAATATATTCTTGAAGAAAAGCTGGATTGCAAAAACTTGTCTTTAACAAGGCAGTGGGAGCAAAGAACAAGGAGGTGTCTTTGGATTTCTCTACTTCTCACAACCTGTACCTCGTATGTCAGCAGGTCTGATGGCTCTTAACCATTCCTCTGGCCGGTCTGTTGCTCTCCATCTCCACCATCACCTCAGGCCAAGCCCCCATTGCTTAACCCCCGATCTGCTCTGGGAGCCTTCTGCCAGTGTCCTTGCTTCTACCGTTAAATCCCAATGATTTATTTTCATTACAGCAATTGGAGCAGTCTCTCAAAATAAAATATATAATCAGATCACACCCTCGCAGTATTCAAAAACTTCCAATAATAGCATGGAGAAGAAACATGTATATTCGTAAATCCTTATGTGGCTCAGCCTCCGCTTACCAGTCGGACTTCATTCATATCACTTTCCCTATTATCCGGTGCTCGCCAGGGACTCTCACGGTTGACACGGCCAGACTAGCTGGCTTCCGCTCGTCTCTGAGATCTCCGTTCAGACGCCACCTCCTCAAACAGGCCTTCTCTGACCCTTCATTCTGGCGACACCAAGTCATGCTTAGTGCCCTGTTTTGATTCTCTGTAGAGTGCTCGTTTCCATCGGCTGTTATCCTTGTATATTTATTTACTGGTGCGACAGACAGACAAGGTAGCCCACATCACCTCCATCTCTGTATAATCTGCTCGCCGTGGGTTTGGGCAGGACTCCTGACTTGCTTCTAACCCACAGAATGTGGCAAAAGCAACAGGATGCCGTTCCTAGAATTAGGTTACATTTTTTTTACAGAGGCGATAGGGTATGACTCTTGTGATTAGGGTACATTAGAAAAGACTCCCTCTCACCAGCAGACTTGCTCTCGAGACTTTCTCTTGTGCTGGCTTTGGAGAAGCAAGCAAGCTGTTAGGTTTTTGAGGGCCCCTCCTAGAGAAGGCCTATGACAAGGAACTATAGGCAGCTTCTAGAAGCTGCACAAAACTTTGAGGCTTATAGTTCTATGTCTATAACAACTAAATGCTGCCAACAACCACGTGAGCTTGGAAAAACCCTGAGCCTCAGATAAGAACCCAAGCCTGGTTTACACTTTGATTGTAGCCTTGGGAAACCCTAATCAGAGGGCCCATTGTTCAGACTTCTGATCCACAGAAACTATGAGACAATAAATGTGTGCTAATTTGAGTGGCTAAGTTCACGGTAATTTGTTACACAGGAAAACATCAATTTATTGTCTCTCCAGTTAGATTATAAATTCCAGTGTCCAGAAGAACATCTGCCACATAGTGTTTCAGAAATATTTATTGAGGAAATGAATGAGAACGATTAGGTTATTAAACATTTTTTTTTCCCTTGAAAGAATTTCTTTTCAATTGAAGTATAGTTGACCCACCATATTACATTAGTTTCAGGTGTACAACATAGTAATTCCACAAATCTATCCATTATACTATTATATCCATTATACTGTGTTCACCACAAGGGCAGCTCGCATCTGTCACCATACGACACTATTATAATACCATTGACTATATTCCTCAGGCTGTACTGTTCATCCCTGTGAATTATTCATTCCAGAACTGGAAACCTATACCTCTTGCTCCCTTCACCCATTTTGCCTCTCTTCCCAGCCCCCTCTCCCCTTGGAGAATCATCAGTTTGTGTTCTCGATTTATAGATGTTTCTGCCTTTTTTTTTTTTTTTAAGATTTTATTTATCTGACAGAGAGACACCAAGAGAGGGAACACAAGCAGGGGGAGTGGAAGAGGGAGAAGCAGGCTTCCCTCTGAGCAGGGAACCCAAAACGGGGTTTGATCCCAGGATTCCAGGATCATGACCTGAGCTGAAGGCAGACGCTTAACGACTGAACCATCCAGGTGCCCCCTGTTTATACTTTTTTTGGTCTTGTCTGTTTTGTTTCTCAGATTCTATTTATAAGTGAAATTATATAGGATTTGTCTTTCCCTTTCTGACTTATTTCACTTGGCGTAATATTCCCTAGGTCCATCCATGTTGTAGCAAATGGAAAAAAAAAAAAAATCATTGTTTTTTTATGGGTAACATTCCATATATACCACATCTTCTTTATCCATTCATTTAGAGATAGACACATGGATTGCTTTCATACCTTTGCTGTTGTAGATAATGCTTTAGTAGACATAGGGATACATACACGTTTTTTAATTAGTGTCACTTTAAATGACAACTAAATGCTCAGGGTAATTTAGTATATAAAAACTGAAAATGCTGTAATGGGTCAGTGTAGTAGGGGGACAGTGTGTGTATCACAGTGGCCAAAGTATGGGCCTTGATGTTGAGCAAACCAGGATTTTAACACCAGGTCTGGTTAGATTATGACTCTAAGCAATTATACTTCTGATCATTTGCCTTCTTATCTCTCAGGTGGTAATAATATGATTTATATATGAAATATATGAATATGAAATAGGTCATGTTAAGGAGTAAATAAAATATAGAATTAAAATCCCAAACATGGGTGGCAAGGCAACTAGGTGAGTTAGTTAGTTAAAGGTCAGACTCTTGATTTCGGCTCAGATCACGATTCCAAGGTTGTGGAATCGAGCCCCACGTTGGGCTCTGCACTCAGTGGAATCTCCTTGTCCCTCTCCCTCTGCTCCTCTCCTCATGCTCTTTTTCTCTCTCTCAAATACATAAATAAATAAAATCTTTAACATTTTAAACATGGCATATCATAGGTACTCAAGAAACTATAACTACAGGTTTTACTTGCTTATATTCTAAAATTATTTCTCAAATCCAACTATAAATTCTCAATATCATTTCACTCATGAGAGTTTTAATACTATTTTGATAAAGATTTTGGAATTGAAGAAAAGAAAGTCGTGTTTACTACAAAGAGGAAGTCTGCGAACTACTTCTGGAGCAGGAGGCCATAATTTAGGAGAGCATAAACAAAAACCCAAACACAATAAAGATCAGATTAAAGTTTTAAGCAATACGGGAATTTAAAATCTATCATTAAAATACTTAACATTTATTGAGAGCTTGTAATATCGCAGGCACTCTGCTCAGGGCTTCAAATGCATAATTTAATGTTTATAACAACACTGGATTATGATATTTATTTAAAATATTGTCACTTGGGGCACCTGGGTGGCTTAGTCGTAAAGCGTCTGCCTTTGGCTCAGGTCATGATCCCAGGGTTCTGGGATCAAGCCCCACTTTGGGGTCCCTGCTCGGCGGGAAGCCTGCTTTTCCCTCTCCCACCCCCCCCCCCCCGCTTGTGTTTTCTCTCTCGCTGTCTCTCTCTGTCTGTCAAATAAATAAATAAAATCTTTAAAAAAAAATGGGAAAACAATAATAGCTGACACATACACAGTCTCCTTTACCACATGCCACTCTGAGAATAAATGAGTGTTTGAATAAGACAGAAGTGGAAGTAAGCTTAGCAATGTATATGACCACCAGCTATATCTATAAATGCTCATAGAATTTGACGTGTTTGTTATTAAAGGAGGTCTGACGGCATCATTTGTTGTTTCCTACCCTTTATGGGAGAGGAAAGCAGTGAGAAAGGTGTTTAAAATGTTTGGCTTCCCAGAGCTCACTATGAGGACACTATCTCTAGTATGTGAAGTCATGTCTCACCTGAAGGGTTGGTGTGTCTTCACACCCATGAAATCTCATTTTCTCTGCTGACACTGCCAATTTAAATTCATTTTATATGTGATGTAGACAGATGTCTGCAAGGAGCTGGACTGAGTCCATTAACCCCTCACAAAAGGAGGTGGTTTTAATACTTAAGTGGTAGTTAGCAGTTCTGACTCTTTACCACTTCCTTTAACCCTGACTAGTATTTGATGCATGGGATAAAATTTAAGTAGTCATATAAATAAAACAAACACAAGCTGAAAGTTCACTAAAGGCCAAAAGTAACATGCACTTAGCCCCCTTTTTTGGTTAGTGGAATCCACTGTTGTGCCAAAGACAAAGTGTACAAGAAGGACATGAAAATATCATCACATAGGCTGTGTGCGCATGTATGAACTCGGAGAATGAGCTTCCCACTGTCTCCTCGGGGAGGAGTGAGGCCCCCAAATTTGATTTCTCCTGTCTTCTGATACTATTTTAAGAAGTTTTTAAAAATAACGCATGTCGTCTTAGATTGAGTCCTAGAAAAGCAGAGATGTTAGTTTACTGAGGAAAGTTGGTATATTTGATTTTAAAATGTTAAGTGATCATTTTTAATCCATAATTCATGTGGCCTAGGCCGACTAATGTTTACTTTTAATAATTTTTAAAAATCCTTCTTAACTTATGCAAATATGCATTTTTTAAGACTGCTGAGGGAAGCATAGTTCATTTATAGCCATAAAAATATTTTTTAGACCAACAGAACAAAATGTAAGCTGTGCTTTATATCTGAGTATTAGATTTTAGTTTCTGGTTTTTTTTGCCCTGTATTTTTCCAACATTTCTATCATAGCATATGTGGTTTCTTTTTGGTGTGAAATAAAATAGTGTTTGTTTTTTAAAGTGCTTCCTGGCAACTTTTAGGAATTTTTATCAATAAAGATAAAAACTAAAGCCACATTTCTTTTCTTTTCTTTTCTTTTCTTTTTTTTAATTCCCGACATAGATTTCTTTTTTAAAAATTTGCTTTAGGTGAGCTCCTGTTTTGGTCTTCATTCAGTCCTTTACCAATTAGCTCGTAGCTCATTTCACTCCAAACCTTTCTTTCTTGTTTGCTTGCTTGCTTTTATTTTTAAGTAATCTCTACACCCAACATAGGGCTTAAACGCTTAAACCCACAACTCCAAGATCAAGAGGCACAACTCCAGGGGGCGCCTGGGTGGCTCAGTGGGTTAAAGCCTCTGAGGACCCTGCATGGCATCTGGCTCTCTGCTCTGCAGGGAGCCTACTTCCTCACCCCCCTCTTTCTGTCTGCCTCTCTGCCTACTTGTGATCTCTGTCTGTCAAATAAATAAATAAATCTTTAAAAAAAAAAAAAAAGAGTCACAGCTCCATAGACTAAGCCAGTCAGAAGCCCCACTAAACATTTCTTTTTTGGGCTTATGGTTTCAACATTCTCCACCCCCCCCCCCCCGATTTATTTATTTATCTGAGAGAGAGAGAGAGAGAGTAAGAAACAGAGCATGAGCAGAGGGGGAGGGGCAGAGAGAAGGGGAGAGGAGATGCTCTGCTGAGCAGGATGTCCTATGTGAGATTAGATCCCAGGGTCCTGGGATCACGACCCAAGCCCAAGGCAGATGCTTAACTGGCTGAGCCACCCAGGTGCCCCTCAACATTCTTTTTAATAGCACATAGGGCTGCAGAAAATGCTGCACTTCACTAGGCAGAATAGATTAAGGGAGTGTTGGGGATGTTGGCAATGAGGACTGTCATTGTTTGTAAACGCCAGCACTAGAAGACACTCAGCAGTTTTCTTTCCAGTTTAAAAAGCTGCATTGTAAAAGGCAAGTCAAATCATGAATACAAGAGCGATGAGAGATTTGTGTAAGAAGTTAAGTGTACATTAAAGACAGATGACCAAGAGACTCTCTTTTTGTCATTTGTTGAAGAGTCTATTGTGAGATAGACCATTACTCAGAATGCAATACTTTTCTTTCTTTGTCTCATGTCAGATATTATTGCATCCCCGGTCTTTACAGATTATACTGCTGCTTGGATACACCAAATTGCTTGGGGTGGCCTTGGGAAATCTGGTTCCTGGGTCTGTTTGTCTTTCCACTTCCTTCCGCTCTCAGTTCTGCCGTATTACTTCAATCACAAGACTAGCCAAAAGCTAGCAAAGATCATGAGGCTCACGAGGCTCAGGATATCACTGCCTTTCTTTACTAGAATAGCTTTCTCAGGAAGGTTAGTCTGATTACCTCTCTTTCCAGTTCTTTTCTAAAGCTCATATCATGAAAGCCAGAGTGCTGACTTCCAATAAGCTATTTTTAGGCCAGCCCAATGTTCTGACTCTGATAAGTGTCCCGAGTGTAATATGAAAGAGAGTGCCAGTGGGTGTTCAAGCCTTCTAATTGTGCACTTCTTTGACTCTTATGGCGTATTTTCATATCCAAATTATGTCTCATCTAACTCTCACAAAAACCTCTAACCTTTGGTAGAATCTCCATGTCACAGAGACTTAGCCAGATTCAGGACTGATACTTGACAGTCTTAAACCCATATTTTCAGATTTCATTCCAGTGCAAAAAGGCTTTGTTTTCTGTTTTTCTTTGTTTTCCAGGGTAAGCTTACCTTGCCTCATGCCTCAAAGGTCATGAAAAAATTGAAGGAAGAGATGAAAAAGGGCTTTTCTTATAAATGGCAAGTTTAGAGCTCTAATAGTATGAAAATACATTTGAATTAAAAATACATTCACCATACATTTTGGAAGTGTTCTTAGAAGGCTTTCCTGTACCCTGAAAATGCCTGCTTTTCATGGCCAATCTCTTTGATGTGGGGAGAGGGTATGCCCAAAGAACATAGCTCAGCACTCAGGGGACAGTGTGATCTCAACTATTTTCGCCCTGCGGTTGAATGATTGCAACACTGTTCTTAGCCCTGGAAGCTGGCTATGTTTTGTGGGATTTCCCTTTTCCTGCCTTACTTGGGCAGGTGTACAGTCTTAAAGATAACACATGCTTCTATCGGCTATTCATGACCATGCTTTATTTGCCAACTTGAAATAAGGAAGGTTTACCTAGGTAACCATAATGCCCCGTGTATAGTATTCATACTCCTCTGAGATCACAGAACAAGTCTAACTTCCAATTTGCTAGATTCTATTGGAAGTTAGTTGTCTGAATCAATGAGTTTTAATAATTTGGGCTTATCAAATGAATTCAAGTTAGGGTAATCAGGTATTTTAGAAGTCAAGTCAGCACATTGGCTTTCAGGCTAAGGTTGTAGGACTACTGGGAAAACATTGAGTGGTTTTTAACACGAATTGCTTAGAGTCTCACACTTAGAGACAACTAAAATGTACAAGGGTGTGTGCATGTGTGTGTGTGTGTATAGATTATTGTCTGCTGCCCCTGAGCTCTGGTCGCCTATCCCTGGCGTCTGCGACAGTCTTCTGTGCAACATTTAAAGACTGTACTTGTAAAGCAGTCCATACTCAATTCTGATAATCACGGTCTCCTTTCAAGAAGGCCTGCTGATTTCTATTTGGAGGAAAAAGGAGAAATTAAAAACACAGATGAAAGCTAGGGATGCTTTAGAAGACTTAACTCAATACATTCCTTTCCCTTTGGTGCTGTCTGCATATCAGATATTACTGATTATTTACTTGTTTATCCCTATCCATTCATCTCTGTATATACTCCATAAGAGCAGAAACATTCTGTTTTACTTTGCACTAAATAAAGATTGTTGAATAGATAAAAATGACTTCTGAGAGTGCCTTTATCCACCCTGCGTGTAGTATATTAAAACAGTAAGACTTGGTATATTTAAAGTGATTTAAATATTTTCAAAACCAGCAGTGAACGAATAAGGAAAAGACGGAGGCCTCCTTGTCCCTCTCCTCCCGTGTGTGTTGGTCACTTTCAAGCGGTCACCTGCTCAAGTATATCCATCCCAATAGTATTTATCAATCGCCAATGTCTCGGGCACCTCAACAGGTGTTGGGACAAATACAGAAAGTACAATAACTCTGTTCTTGATGAAAGCAATTTATTATCTAGTCAGAACAATAACTCATGTCTACTGAAACTACTTCCCCAAATGATTAATCCTTGGACATGAATCAAACCAGTGAATCTTTGGCTTATGCATCAGTGATGCAGCAATTTGGAACAACACATTTTGCTAAAAAGTCATGTATATTGCACAGCAGGTAAATATCCACACATCTACCCGTGTGTCCGTGATTTAAGATGTTGTTTCCATCACGGTGGACATATGGTTAGAGAGTCTCTGGACCTTTGGATGGAATTTTTGGATGAAACTTCTTCTAGGTCCTGACAACACACCATTTTTTGTCACACGATTCACTCTGATCCTCTAATGGTCTGAGGAGAGGGTAAGAGAGGGACTAGAATGAGTTAAATTTTCATTTTTAGGCTTTAACCAACGTGTGGATTTATCTGTCTAATGACCTGAGGAGTTTACTTGTTAACAGAAGGTCGGCAAAAATCCCATGTTGTCAGCAAAACTCTGATGGTATCAAAATAAATGAGTCATGTAATTTCAGCTTTTGAAGGTGGGGTTTGAGAAACCAGAAAGGAGGCTTTCCCGGCTGACAGGCGCTGAGAAGGCAGCAGCCTACTGGCTACAAATAGAGGCTCCCGTGCTGAGACCACGCCACCGGGGTGCCTAAATCTGGCACACTAACACAGAGGAAGAATTTTTCTTTTCCTGGACAATATTCAGAAGCACCATGAAACCAACTTCTCTGTTGTGATCCCTGCGGTCTCAGACAGATCACGGATTTGAAGAGGACAGGCTGCTGGACAGTTTCATGGCTCAGGGCTAATTATTCATGTGAGAATCCACCCAAGAAAGTTGCTAAGCTGGTTTGCTGGCTGTTTGGTGGAGACTTTTAAAGAGACATTGCCACATTTGAAGAGAGGGTTCTGTTTTACATAAATATCTAGCATAGAGAGAGCCGTGAGAAGACAAGGAGCAATGACAAAGTAAATAGGACTTTTATTTCTGTCCTTCAAAAGTATATTTAAAAGTGAACCGAAGACCATGACAACTGTTCATAAAACATCCTACTCAAAAGGCAGATTTAAAGTTTCTTCATATGAAGCATTTTAGGAGGAGTTGGAAATATGCCATATATTTCTGTGGGAAAATCATGATAAAATATTTCTCAATAGGGTCAGTTTGGAGACTCCACACAACATGCACACACCTACACACCAAAGACAATCTTCCCTATATCGTAAAAACCAAAGAATATGCGTACTTGGTTCCTTAATTATTATTAACTTTCTGAATGACATTGCCTTGAGTAACAAAGAAGGAACAAATCCTTTTACAACCACAATTTTCACATGGTTTTCTAGAAACTTTAATTTGGCAGAAATTCTGTGCTCCCAAGTCTTCCCTAGATCTTAAAGGGAAAGATAATTTTTTTTAAAAATGCAACTAAGTTAACAATTTGACATGATTTAAAGACTCTGAGCTTAGCGCCTGTCCAATAGGATTCGGTGTTTTCTCCGGATGTCTCCACAGCTCCTGCTGTCTTCTCCATCTGTAGCAGTAGTGCAGCAGGTGCCTACTCCAGGCATCTGGTGAAAGGTTTGTTGAATGAATTGTTTACCACATCTTTATTCTATTTTAATGAAGCTCATCTTGGTGGGATTTAGTGCATGATATTTTTCTTAAAGATTTTATTTATTTATTTTTGTCAGAGAGAGAGAGATTGCAGTGCATAAACAGAGGGAGGGGCAGAGGCAGAGGGAGAAGCAGGCTCCCCACTGAGCTGGACTGGATTCCAGGACCCTAGAATCGTGACCTGAGCCTAAGGCAGACGTTTAACTGACTGAGCCACTTAGATGCTCTGGTGCATGATTATCTCCTATGTTTCTGTTTATAATATATGTGTTTTATGAAACCCCACTCTACTAAATATCGCTATAAGAACTATGGTGGAGTGAAAATTAGAATGATCTGACTGATCTAATAAGGACTTCCACACTTCATTTTAAAACACTGCCAACTTGAGATTCAGGAATGTAAATTTCTTCTTTAACATGCTTTAATATTGTCATAGACTCAAGTGGGAGGGTAAATAATATTTATTAGTAATTCAGGGTGTCCAGTCACCACTTTGCATAAAGATTATCACATTTAATTGTCACAACAAGCCTATCAGGTGTTATTCTGCCCATTTTATAGAGAGAAAGAGACTGAGGTTCAGAGAAACTCCCTAGTGAGTAAATGGGAAAAAAGACAGGGTTCAAGCTTAGATCTGACAGTGCCTTTTATATGTACTGATTAGGATTTTCAATCATTCATATCTTAATATGAATTATTTTTATTCTGATTTATTTTCTGCTGAATATATCAGTCTTCCTGAGAAAGGGGAGGTTTGAGGAAAAGGAACAGGGGTGGACAATTTTGAAGAAGGGGACAAGAGTAGAAATCTGGGGTAGTTTGGTTAAGCTGTGTAAACAGAGCATGAGGTTTAAAGATGCTTAACATGTTTGTGCTGCCACTGAGCCCAAGCAGGGCATCTTGTGGGAAAGAAAGGAAACACTAAGGAAAGAAAGGATGGCAAAGGCCTTCTTTTTGAATTTTGACATGTTCAGCTTTAATGACAGGAAAGAAACAGTGTATCTTTATATAGTGAAGTGATGCTGAGTGTGTCCTTATTTGGATATTATTGTCCGATTTTGATAGGTTAGAATAATATCTTTAATTCTTTAAAATTCATTTAATCTGTCTTTTCTTTAGGTAAGGCTTACCTTACCTTACCTAAATAAACAATAATTAAGAATGATATGCGTAGCAGGATGACTGGCCTGTTCAGTCAAAAAAGCACGTGACTCTTGATCGCATGGTGATGAGTTTGAGACCCACATTAGATACAGAGATTACTTAAATAAAGAAAGAAACTTTAAAAAAAAATAAAAAGAACAACACGAGTGGCAATAATGTCCAGTTTACAACAGAGGATTGAAATTTTCTCTGCATGAGGCCAAAAGCAAGCTGTAGCCCTCCTCTTCAGCCCAGAACTTGGGTTTTAGACAAGGAAAGGCAGTTTCACCTACTCACACAATAGGCCCCCAGGGGGTCATGCCTACATCTCTTTGGTATGCATCTATTCATGAAGAAGCAGTTGTGTCTCATTGCTCAGTAAGCTCTGTTCTGTTTCTGCAGAACAAGTCATAATATAATAACTAAAGGTACATGCCAAATGGTGACAAATTGGGCTCTTTCCCTACAGCCTTTCCTCAAGAAGCTCAAGTGTCAATGTGCCCAAAGAATGAATGTATTGAAAATAGCCCACCAGTGGTCGTGAGCATTAATGGTGAAGAATATCATTGGTTCAGAAACCTGGGAAGAAGAGTTCCCCTGTGTTCCAACAAGGCTCTTCCACTTGCTGGCTGTCTGACTTCAAGTTAGTTACTCCATATATCCAAGCTTCCAGTACCTCATCTATAATGTGGGGTAATGATTTTTACCAAACTCAGGAGATTGTTGTGAAGATTAAAGAGGATGATCTGTGTAACATGCTCAGTGTGGTGCTTAACATGTCATAAGCTCTCAGTAAATATTAACATTCCCCTTCCCCCAAGAAGTGAATTTTGAGATTCCAACTGCTCTTCAGCTCCTATTTTAGTTAATTCTCCTAGGTAAGACGTCTTTTGTATTTCCATTTTTTTCTATAATCCAGAGTTTAACCCAAAGCCAATACAAACTAGGACAAATCTGACAACAAAACATGAAAATTAAGTTTGGAAATAAATAAGCCTGGCAAATTGAAATCAGTTTCCAACCTTATATGCTTCTGGAGATGTATTGCTTGCTCTGTAGATCTTTAGGAAGAGAGAGAGAGAATAAGTCAAATTTATGGAATTAGGCTTAAATTTGCTTCATCCCAAATGATGGAAGATTGGAAAATTCTAATAAAGGGAGGAAATTATTCTCCAGAGATACTGCAGTTGACCTTAGTATAGGCTCTTATTTTAAAAATCTGAGTTTTTGAAAACACAGGAAACATGGAAATCTCCCTCCCATTTTTACTTTCCAAAATATGTCAGAAAGTTCTTTGGTCTGGAGCCCTCTGCACACGTACCCCTGGCATGAGAAGGTTTCCCCCTAAAAGGAGGGGAACGCAGACATATGTTCATGCTCAGGTGAAGATTTTATAATCTCCAGTCCTGTCCGTAGGTGTCATTCCAGTCCTGGCAAACTTTAATGCACCTGCTGCTCCACTGCTTGTGCCATTTAAATGGAATATTTACAGGTGTTAGCCAACTGTTAAAAATGTTTTAATAGAATAATTTTGTCATGTGATGCCAAGTATATTATTTCAAGTGCCGCTGCTAGATTGGAATTTAATGTTGTATTTATTTTTGCTGCCTCTCTTTAATTGTTGTGTGCATGATGCATGGATGTTTCTTTGCTTACACACCCAAGCCATAGTGATCTTCCTGCCATTTACACTAGCACGTCACTATTTGCACAAATGGAAGTAAGTAAGAAGATGGCAAATCTAAAAGTCTTTACTAGATAACATTGGATCACAATATTATGGTAGATTTTATTATCTAAATAAAGCTTATTTATGCCAATATTAAATTATTTTATAGTCTTCTACCAGGATCTGGTTAAAAAAAAAAATGGAGAAAGACAGATGGAGAATTTGAGCAGAGGGGTAGAACATATATGAGTCTGTGTGTTGGGGCGGGGGTGTCTGAGTATTGGGAATAATCCTCATGGTGCTATTTTGTTGAAAAACAATACCACTGTAAGTATTTTATGCATATTAAATGTAGTGTGACTATTCCTAATTATACCATTATCAAAATCACCACTTACCATTTTTTCTCACACACTAAGTTAAAGTAGATGGCAAATAATTTTTTAATATTCAGTAGCCATTGATCACCCTCCTCAGGAAAAAAAAGAAAGTCTTGCAAAATTAGAAATTGATAAGAAAAAGCATAGAAAAATAAAAATCTATCAAGTTTTACTTTTTCTTTCCAGGTTTTCAAAATAATTTGTTTTCCAAAAAAGAGGATGAAAGAAACCCAAATGGAAATTACTATTTAGAAATGGGAAGTAATCAGATCACTACACAAGCCTTGGGAAATAATGGAATAAAAATATATAAACTCAAAGTATTAGAAAGCAAAAAGAGGGGTACCTGGGTGGCTCAGGTAGTTGAGCTGAGCATCTGTTTCTCGATTTCTGCCTACCCTCTTCCTCTGCTCCTCCCCCAACTTTCTCTCTCTAAAATAAATAAATCTTTTTCAAAAAATTTTAAAAAAAGAAAGCACCAAACCCAAAGTTTTATTTTTTGTCAATTTGATTAATAAAATAGTTACTTAAAAACTAGTGTTTTAAAATAAATGATAAAATAGAAAAATTTCACTTACATATTTTCACCTTTTCATCAACCTTTTCCCCAGCTTTTTTTTTTTTTTTTAAGATTTTATTTATTTATTTGACAGACAAAAAGAGGTTACAAGTAGGCAGAGAGGCGGGCAGAATGATAGAGAGGAGGAAGCAGGCTCCCCACTGAGCAGAGAGCATGATGCAGGGCTCTCTCCCAGGACCCTGGGATTATGACCTGGGCCAAAGGCAGAGGCTTTAAAACACTGAGCCACCCAGGTGCCTTTTCCCCAGCATTTTTATTGCCAAAAATAGTTGAGGTATTTTAAGTACAAAATCGTTTGAGGATATGAAATAATATGAAAGAAAGAAAAGACTGACCATTCGAAATGATTTAAAAAAAAAAAAAAAGGGTTGACTGGGTGGCTCAGTTGGTTCGGTGTCTACCTTTGGCTAAGGTCATGATCCCAGAGTCCTGGGATTGAGTCCTGCTTCAGGCTCCATGCTCGGCAGGAAGCCTGCTTCTCCCTCAGCCTGCCATTCCCCCTGCTTGTGTGTTTGCTCTCTTGCTCTCTCTCTCTGACAAATAAATAAAATCTTAAAAAAAAAAAAGAAAGAAAGAAAGAAAGAAAAAGAAACGATAAAAAAAAGGAAACCAACAAATAATGGACTTTATAGATACTGAAAAAGATAAAATCATGATGAGATCCTATGATGAAAGCATAGCAGAAAACATTTGAGGTAGAACAGCTGTTAGGTCATCAAGCTTCTTTCAGAGAGAGACTATTCTCCTTGTTTTGATAACAGTAAGATGTAGTGCATATTTCACAATAATTTCAGAATTTTAGTCCATGTAAGAACTCAGACCAGTACTCTAACATATCCACCATCAACACAGCCTGTGATGCTGGAATTAATGAAGGCTACAGAGAAGTACTTGATTAAAACTCTAGAGTACTTAATGAGGGTGGGGAAAATTTAAGAAAAACAAATACTACACCTTGTTCAGTAATACAGACATTTTTATAACTTGATCAATCTAGACTTAAAAGAAGTCTGCATTTACTTAACAAGTCTGCTCACAAGTGCTCAATAACCATGTAGGCTCCCAGAAGCCCTGACTGAAAAGTGCCTGGAACATATTTCAGTCCTTTAATAGTATTAACAAATAGTATTAACAAATAGTATTTGTTCAATGAACATGAAAATGAATGAGCTACCAATTATACAGGTAAAGACTGAGCTAAGTTTTTGGAAGCATTGAAAAAGATAACAGTAACTGTAATTATAAATGCTGTATATTTCACTATTACTTTATTATTGACCATGATTTAGTTCATCTAGCAACAGTTTTAAAACCAAGCAGAAACTTTTAGCATGGCTCATATTTTTCCTATATTGCTATTGAAAACATCTCTTTTCTCCTAAAAATCATTCCTATTTTATTTATTTATTTTTAAGATTTTATTTATTTATTTGACAGAGAGAGATCACAAGTAGACGGAGAGGCAGGCAGAGAGAGAGAGAGAAAGAGAGGGAAGCAGGCTCCCTGCTGAGCAGATACCTGATGCGGGACTCAATCCCAGGACCCTGAGATATGACCTGAGCCAAAGGCAGCGGCTTAACCCACTGAGCCACCCAGGCACCCAAAATCATTCCTATTTTAATAATATTTGCTTGGAAATATATTTAGACAGAAATTTTCATTTTGGATATTTTAAATCAACCTGCTCAGTGAGGACAAATGACTAAAATCCCTTTGCAAATATTTCTATAAACCAGATGAGGCTCATTATTTAAAGGATTTACATTACATTTGTGTAATTTAAACCATTTAATTATTTTTAAAATATTAACTCAACATTTTCCCCTAATTAAAATAAGGTTTTCACATATCCCTGTTTTAAACATTTGTTGTTTTTAAGTAACTAGACTCCTAGAGTTTAGGAAAGACCTCTTCTCCTTTTTCCTAAATATCTGATTTTTTAACTGAAGAAGAATGTTTTCCTGTCTGTTTTAGTGTTGGTTGAAATAAATACAAGTATTTGCTAACATAAGGTATTGTATTCATGGGACAGTTGGAACTAACCACAATATTAAGTATAACTGTGTTAAGTTTCAATGATGAAAACTACAACACTGTAGTTATTAGATAAAACTTGGAAAAATGGTTTTTATTTTCAGAAATTAGCCCTCAGACTCTATCTATTACTTAAGGAATTTGAGGCCTGAACTTCTGTCTAAAGGTTTCTTTTTAAAAAGTTTAATGGTCATTGAATAATATTTGTGAATGTATAATCAGATGAAAAAACTGAAAAACATTAAAATGCTAGTTCTAGACCAAGTTCTCTTTCTATCAATATGCCTGTATTTACACATTACACTGGTTCATTCTGATCAAAACCAGTTCATCCCTCTTTTTAAAAATCCATATAGAAACAGAGAGCAAACAAAAAATAAAGCCAAAAGAGCTTCTGCCTTCAGCTCAGGTCATCATGATCCCAGGGTCCTGGGATCAAGCCCTGCATCAGGCTCTCTGCTCCATGGGGAGCCTGCTTCCTCTTTTCTCTCTGCCTGCCTCTCCGCCTACTTGTAATCTCAGTCTGTCAAATAAATAAATAAATAATCTTAAAAAAAAAAAATCAAGCCAGAAGAGATGTGTCACGTTGACAGGCAATCACTTAGGGTCAGTCCCTGCCCTCCTGCTCATCTCTCCCTTCACTTCCCCAGGAACTATCCTTCAAGTTTGTGGCCTCAACTGTCACTTCTATGCCAAGGGTTCACAAAGACAACCCCTTCCAAGTCCTCTTATCTTGTTGCTATTCTTGTGTTTCCATGCTTCTAATGAGTGGGACGTTGTCACCCCCAGCACACTTTGTTCCCATCCAAGGTCAGCCATACTCAGAAGACAAAGCCACATTTGTACCTCCAACTGCTCTGCTGGCCACGAGACCCTTGCATGCACATGTAGATGGGGTGACCCCAGAAGCCATCCTGGCCCCTGTTGAGGACGTAGTGACCTCACTGCTCTTCTAGCCAATGCTTGTGTGAAATTGCAGAATCATTTTGGTCCCTTTTTATCTTTTCTTTATTTCCAAGCCTTATCAAGTTTTCCTTATGTCAAGCTCTTCCTCGCAGTCCAACATGCAATCCCCGTGGCTTACTTGCTATATTGGACCTATTACTCCAGCTCCTCTCCACTTAAGTCCATCCTGGGATATACTGTCAGACTTGTGCCGGGAAAGTCTGCTCAGCACGTCATTTTTCTGCCATATCCAGATGGAGCAGTAAATAGAATATACAAAGGCAGATTTGTAAGAATGTGACTGCATATTCTGATAATTGCAGTCTGAAGTCCCTACCACCTGAGAGCAGGAAAAAAAAAAAAAATTGATCTAGACACTTGAAGGTAAAAACATTCAAATTCCACAATTTTTCAATTAATTCAGGATTAAAATTCCATTATATGAAAGAGGAACCCCTCTCCTCATCCTCATTCTTCTCCCTGGGTGGTGTGTGCCTGGAGGGGAGAACTTTGAGGTGTCTTGATGTGTCTGGGGTGGTTTGCATGTTTTCTAACAAGATCTGTGCACACTGATTTTCACAGACATAATACTTCTTGTTGGATCCCTGGGCCAATACATCTCCACAGGACAGTGACAAAAAGTCTCTACAGGAGGGGCTGAGGGATAGCAAGATGGTAAGAAAACAGGCTAGGAGATTTAGCTTATAGCAAGAATATTATTTTTACTTAAGAACATATATTTATTTGAGATGGCTTGAAATTACTTTGCAAAACAAACTTTCTGCTTATGTTGAATTTTATTGAATTCTCTGCCATAAATTCTTATGGTCCTTGCCAAAAGAATCTGCCCTACCTTTAGCAGCTAATTTTCATGGCTTTCCCAGGAACATGCGCAATACAGGGCTTTCTCTTTGAACTAATATCTGAACCATTCAAAGGTAATCAGAGGTGTAATATAAAAAATATTTAGGGGGTGCCTGGGTTGTTCAGTGGGTTAAAGCCTCTGCCTTTGGCTCAGGTCATGATCCTGGGGTCCTGGTATTGAGCCCCGCAGCGGGCTCTCTGCTCATCAGGGAGCCTGCTTCCTCCTCTCTCTCTGCCTGCCTCTCTGCCTACTTGTGATCTCTGTCTGTCAAATAAATAGGTTAAAAATCTTAACAAAAAAAAAAATTAGCAAACTGAGGGTTGATGGAGGGAGGTAGACAGGGGTTGGGCTAAATGGGTGGTGGGTATTCAGGAGGGCGCTTGTGATGAGCACTGGGTGTTACATGCAAGTGACGCATCACTAAATTTTACCCCTGAAACCACTTTTACCAAATATGTTAACTAACTAGAATTTAAATAAAAACCTGAAATAAAAAATAAAGACTGCACCAAGCAGTCAGCATGCATGCCAGGCAGAGAAGACTTGGTTGACTGTCCTGTACCTCCTGACTGCATGTCAGCCTGGGGTCTGTGTGACTCAGAGACACTGTACTCAGGCTCAGGAAAACCTGCTACTTGACCGTCTGGTGTCACATTAAGGGTGGGACTTCTCTGCTCATGCTTCAGATTGCTCAGGCATGGGTTCAGAAACTCCAAGGATGTGGCTCAGGAATCTGGATTTTAACAACCCCTGCTAATGATTCTGTTGTATGCCAAAGTTTGAGAACCAAGGGCCTAAGCTATGTGGGTCTTCTTTCCTTTTTTTTAAGATATATTTTTATTGAGATATTACTGACATATAACATCGTATAAGTTTTAGGTGTATAATATCGATTTGATACATTTATATATCACAATGGGATTACCTCTATAGCATTAGCTAATACCTCCATCACACCACATAATGAGCATTTCTTTCTTGTTGTGAGAGCAATAAAGACCGAGTCTCGTGGCAGCTTTGAGTTTATCATACCATATTGTTGTCTATAATGATTAAGCTGAACATTAGACCTCCAGGAGTTGTTTACTTAAAAGTTGCAAGTCTGAACTCGGAATACGTCCCCTATTTTCCTACTCTTCAGCCCTGGGTAACCACTGTTCTACTCTCTGTTTTCACCAGTTCAGCTTTTTTTAGATTCTACATATAAGTGATACCATATAGCATTTGTTTTTCTCTGACTTCTCTCACTTAGCAGAATGTCTTCAGGGTCTATCCATGTTGTCATAAATGGCAAGAATTTCTCCTTTGTCATGGTTGAATAATATTCCCTTGTATATGTAATCACACCTTCTTGTATCCCTGTGTTGATAGACACTTAGGTTATTTCCACATCTTAGCGAGTGTGAATAATGCTGCCATAAACATAGGAGTCTATACATCTTTTAGAGATCCTGTTTTCATTTCCTTTAGATATATACCCAGGAGTGAGATTACAGGATCATATAATAGTTCTATTTTTAATTTTTTGTGGAACCTCCATATTGTTTTCCATAATGGCTCAACCAATATGCATTCCTGTCAACAGTGTACAAGGGTTCCTTTTTCTCCACATTCTAGTCCACACTTGTTATCTCTTCTTTTCCCAATGACAGCCTTTCTACCAGTTGTGAGATGATATATCACTGTGGTTTTGATTTGCATTTCCTGATGATTAGATGTGTTGAGCGTCTTTGATGCTCATGTTGGCCATTTAGTATATGTGCTGCCAAAGCGAGCACCACATGTTGGCCATTTAGATGTCTTTTTTTGGAAAGATATCTATTTGGTTCCTCCACCCATTTTTAAATTCATTTGTTTGTTATTGATTTATATGGTTTTTTAAAATTTATGGTTGGAAATATTTTCTCTGTTCTGTAGGTTACTTTTTTGGATTTTTTTTTTTTTCTATTCAGAAACCTTTTAATTTTATATAGTTCCAGTTGTTGATCTTTGCTTTTGTTTCTTGTGCTCTTGGTATCATATTTTAAAATTTATTGCCAAGACCAATATCAAGGAGATTCTTTCTTATGTTTTCTTCTAGGACTGTTACAGTTTAAATCTTTAATCCATTTTGAGTTAATTTTTGTGAGGGGGGCAAGATAGAGGCCCAATTTCATTTTTCTGCTTGTGGTTGTCCAGTTTTCCAATCATCATTTGTTGACGAGATCTTCCTACTTTTATTGGATATTCTTGGTTCCCTTGCGGATATTATTTGACCATAAATGCAGGGGTTTACTTCTGGTCTCTAAATTATTTTCCATTTCATATATATGTCTATTTCTATGCTATTATGATATTGTTTTAAGTAATAACTTTGTGGCATAGTTTAAGAGTATTAAGTGTGATACCTCTGGCTTTGATTTTCTTCCTCATGATTGCTTTGACTATTTGGGGTCTTCTGTGGTTCCATACAAATTTTAGGATTGCTTTTTTTTATTCCTATGAAAAATGCCACTGGAATTTTTATAGGGACTGAAATGAACCTATAGATGGCTTTTGGTAG
Source organism: Mustela nigripes (assembly GCF_022355385.1). Lineage (NCBI taxonomy): Eukaryota > Metazoa > Chordata > Mammalia > Carnivora > Mustelidae > Mustela > Mustela nigripes. The sequence continues at coordinate 51,238,255 of NC_081564.1, read as the reverse complement.
TATGGGCATTTTAACAATATTACTTCTTTGAATCCATGGACACAGGATACCTTTCCATTTGTTTGTGTCATCTTCACTGTCTTTCATCAAAGTCTTATCATTTCATTGTGCAGATTTTTCACTTTCTTGGGTAAATTTTTGATGCTATTGTGAATGGGATAGTTTTCTTTATTTCTTTTTCTTATTTATTTATTTATTTATTTTTAGTGTATAGAAACACAAGTGATTTCCATATGTTGACTTTATATTCTACAATTGTACTGAATTTGTTCATCAGTTCCATCACTGTTTTGGTGGGATTTCTATGGGTTTTTTTATATAGAGAGATCATATCATCTGCAGAAAAGGACAATCTTATCTAATGTGGATGAATGTGGATGTCTTATTTCTTTGTCTTGCCTAATTTCTCTGGCTAGGCCTCCAGTACTATGTTGAATAAAAGTAGTGAGAGTAGACACCCTTGTTTTGTTTTTGATCTTAGAAGAAAAGTTTTCAATTGTTCACCATTGAGTATGATGTTAGCTGTGGATTTCTTGAATATGGCCTTTATTATATTGAGGTATGTTCTTCTAATTCAAGGTTGGAGGTTTCCATCATGAAATGATGTTAGATTTTTGTCAAGTGCTTTTTCTGCATCTACTGACATGATCATATGATTTTAATCTTTCATTCTATCAATATGGCATATCACATTTATTGATTTATGTATACTTAACAATACTTGCATCCCAGAGATAAATGCTACTATGGTCTGTAATTTTTTAAAGATGTTGTTGAATTCAGTTTCTTAATGTTCTGTTGATAATTTTTGCATCTATGTTTATCAGGGATATTGTTATGTAGTTTTCTTTTCTCATAGTGTATATATCTGAGTTTGGATTAAGGTAAAGTTGACCTCACAAAATGAGTTCAGAATTCCCTCTTCGTTAAATTTTTAGAAGAGTTTAAGAAGAATTGGCATTAATTCTTCTTTAAATGTTTGATAAACTTTGCCAGTGAAGTCATCTGGTCCTGGGGTTTTTGATGTTGAAAAGTTTTTGATTACTGATTCAATTTCCTTACTCATTAATGATTTGTTTAGATTTTCTATTTCTTCCTGACTCAGTCTTGGAGGACTATGTGTTTCTAGGAATTTATCTGCTTTTTATAGGTTATCCAATTTGCTGGCATATAACTGTTTTTGGTAGTCTCTTATGATCCTTTATATTTATGTATCAGTTATAATGTCCTCTCTTTAATTTCTGACTTGAGTCTTCTCTTTTTTGTTAGTCTAGCTAAAGTTTTATTAATTTCATTTATCTTTTTGAGAAAACAGCTCTTAGTTTGGTTAATTAATTTCATCTGTTGTTTTTCTTATTCGTTTTCATTTATTTCTTCTCTGATAGTTGTTATTTCTTTTCTTCTGCTAACTCTGGACTTAGTTTATTCTTCTTTTTCTAGTTCTTGAAGTGTAAAATTTGTTTATTTGAGATCTTTCTATTTTCTTAATATATGCATTTACCACTATACATTTGCCTATCAAAACTGCTTTAGTAGCATCCCATTTTAAGTGTTGGTATGTTGTTTTTGTTCGTATGTTGTATTATCATTTTCATCTGTTTTGATATTTTTTAAATTTCTCTTTTGATCTCTCTTTTGATCCTTTGGTTGGTCAGGAGTATGTTGTTTAACTTCCACATATTTGTAGATTTTACAGTTTTCCTCTTGTTGTTGATTTCTAGTTTCATATCATTGTGAACAGTAAAAATTATTGGTATGATATCAGTATTCTTAAATTTGCTAATACTTGCTTTGTGTACCATCCTATGGTCCATCCTGAAAAATGATGTATGCACTAGAAAAAAATGTGTGTTCTGCTTCTGTTGGATGGAACTTTCTATACATATTTGTTAGGTTCATTTGGTGTAATATATTATTTAAATCCATACATTATAATGCATAGTGTATTTATTTTCTTTCTGCATAATCTATTCTTGTTGAAAGTGGGATATTGAAATCTTCTACTATTATAGCATTGCTGTCTACTTCTCCCTTCAGATCTGTTAGTAATTGCTTAATAAACTTAGGTGCTCCAATGTTGGGTGCATATATATTTACTACCGGTATATCTGCTGATGAATTATCCCTTTACTACTATATATTGATCTTCTTTGTCTCTTGTTACCATTTTTAGTTTAAACCCTATTTTGTCTATGTGGTTTTTCCTCAGTCTCCCTTCTTTATTTTTATAATTCAAACTAAGGGATTAGGGGTTAGGAAGCTGGCAGTTTGCAGAGGACCTTTGTTCTATTTTTTAACCTCCAGTGATTTTTTTTTTTTTTCCTAAGAAGAATGGGGCTCCTGGCTGGCTTAGTTCACTGAGTGTCCAGCTCTTGGTTTCAGCTCAGGTTGTGATCTCAGTGTCTCACAGAGCCCCGTGTCAGGCTCTGAGGTAAGTGTGGAGGCTGCTTGGGATTCTCTCCCGTGTGCTGCCCACCCTCCACCCCCACTTGTGCTCTTTTGATCTAAAATAAATAAATAAATCTTAAAAGAAGAAAGAAAAAGAAGAATGGGGATAAATCAGCTAAAAATACCTTGTACGAATAATAATGAAAATTGAATGACTGATTGGTTTCAATGATCTAGTCCTACCATCCATTGTTAAACTTTACTTGTTGTACATTTATTTCTATTCTATACGGTGACAGCTTAATTGTAGAAATTTAGGTCCGCAGCTGACGTTCTAGATTTCAGCTTTTTAATTCATTGTGTGAATATAGTGGGAAAACATTTTATGTTTTGCTTGTATAATTTTGACAATTTGATTATTTCAAGAGACAATTATTTAACAAGGATATATATGAAAAGAACATGTTGAGTTAGGGTCAATTTCCCTTTATTTTTTATTTATTTATTTTTTAAAGATTTTATTTATTTGACAGACAGAGATCACAAGTAGGCGGAGAGGCAGGCAGAGAGAGAGGAGGAAGCAGGCTCCCTGCTGAGCAGAGAGCCCGATGCGGGGCTTGATCGCACGACCCTGGGATCATGAACTGAGCAGAAGGTAGAGGCTTTAACCCACTGAGCCACCCAGGCACCCCTCAATTTCCTTTTAGAAGTCAAATTCAAACTTAAAATGTTATATGAAAGTCTTGGATAAGGAACAATGCACTCTCCCTTTCTTCATAATATTATTTCTCTTTTTGTTAGTGATTTGAAATCAACATTATGAACAATCGTTCTATTTATACTTACTGGATTCTCTTACTTGGCTATTTCTAATCATCACAAGATTTGAAATAAAATTAATAAAGCTTATTTATGAATATGTAAAGTAAAAATAAATAATTTCTGACAGAGCACCCAAGGAATCTTCAATGCATAAAGTCCATGAACTCTATGTTCATTGATTTTATGATATTCATTCAATAGCCTCCTTATTGATCTTCTCACCAATTCTTGTTAAGTAAGGATTCTGATAAAAAAAGAAGTATTAAATGATAATATAAGGAAAGTGAATCTCTTTGGAAAGTGGTGCTCAATTCTTTTTAAAAAAAAAGTCTTTCCCTGATTTTCAAAACAACTTTACTTATATTCTTTTAATTATATTGTATTATTAATTATACTTTTACTTATATTATATTATTACTTATATGAAATCTGAAATTTCATAAGAGTTACAAATCTGTGAATCACTGTAAATTTGACATTGTGTCAAATTGGACTCATCAGAATGAGAGCATTTATGTAGTTAGAAAAGAAATAACCAAATGTATTTTGGGAACTTTGTGTTCATTTGGCAATTAAATGTCTCACTTAATCCAAAACTTATTAAACTAATGAACATAGGTTGTGTTTTCCTTTCTTAGAGAAGTGAGACAAAGCCTGTATTATTCCATACTCACTGTGTCGTTCTGGCGAGTCTTTGGTTAGGTTTGACTCACTAAACATAAAAGGCCATCTTTCACTACTGGAAAAAAAAAAAAAAAGACTTGTTTAAACAGAGCGTTGTTAACCCTATTTAGTTGAAGCAGGAGGCTACAATTATGTTCTTTTTTTTTACTGTGCATTCATGCTTATGAATCATACCTAGGAGTTACAGCATGGGTTCATTATACAATCAAAAATGTATAGGTAAATAAATAAATAGAAGTGGGAAATAATTTGCAATGATAAAAAATATTTAATATTTTTAACAGTCCATTGTTATTTATTATGGGATATATTGCAATGATATTTTAATTCTCATAAATTTATGAACAATACAGTGTTTTATAATGTCTAGCACAAGAGTTAAGTGAGTCTTGAAATTAGTTTTGTCTCATAACCAAACTGTAGGTTTTGGTTAAGTTATTTGAATTTAGAAGATCTTTTCCATACATCTTGTTACCATTATGTATTAATACATCTCCGGGTTTCGCTTTTCTCTTTGGCCATGGTAGTCCTGTAATATTTGTTTGTCTTGTTCCAGGAAATTTTCAGAAAGAGGATCATAGATTCCTCACATGTGGTGACTGGCCAGACAGACTAGTACGTAGACCCTATTATAAACAAAGCAAAGAAACTGATAAGACACAGCAGAGTTACTACTGACTTGTCTATATATTTGATATATAACATACCTTTATTTCTTTTCCTCAAGAGCAACATGGTCTGCCTTGTGATATTACAGTTGAACAGAGCACATGGGTTTGAATTGAACAGGTCCTTTTATGTGGATTTTCTTTTAATAAATACAGTACAGTATGGTAAACATATTTTCTCTTCTTTACACATTTATTAACAATATTTTATTTTGGGGGCATCTGGGTAGTTCAGTCATTAAGCGTCTGCCTTCTGCTCAGGTCATAATCCCAGGGTCCTGGGATTGAGCCCCACATCATCCCAGGGTCCTGGGATTGAGCTCGCTGCTCAACAGGAAGCCTGCTTCTCCCTCTCCCCTGCTTGTATTCCCCCTCTTGCTGTTTCTTTCTGTCAAATAAATAAGTAAAATATTTTAAAAGAAAAAGTTTCTTTTCTCTAACTTATTTTATTTAAGAGTACAGTATATGATACATATAACATGCAAACTATGTCTTAATTGGCTTTATACTACTGGTTTGGGTTTCCGTTAACAATAGGCTATTGTTAAATTTGGGGGGACTCAAAAGTCCTACGTTGGTTTTCAGCTGCACTGGCTCTCCAACCTTCTCATTGTTTAAGGTCCAACTGTTTTGTGATTAATAATCAAAAACAAAATAAACCATCACATCAAGCAATAATCAAAGAACCATAGAAGAAGTTAATTTATAGATCTGTTTTTAATAGCATACAAAGTGTCACTCAGAATTAATGCAAGAAAAAAACACCTGGCCATATACTAGTAAAATGTTGGTGATTACCTGATATAACACATATTATTTTAAAAATTTCTTCAATGATATTAATAAAATACTATATAATTTTGCCATGTTGTGCCTCCCTCCTAGTTATATATAGTATTAGAATTAAATACATATGAATGTGTGTATGCATATACATATATATAATTTATATGACATGATAAACGAGTAAGGGGAAAAAAAGAAGGAACTTTTCATTTAACCAACAAAAATTTATTGCATGTATAATGGATGCCAGGAAATGTTCTAAGAACAACACAATTCTTGTCCCTATATTAGGTTTACTTGATCAGAAGAAACATTGTCCAAGAGGAAAAATAATAATTTGAAACTGATTTTTTATGAACTAAGGAGTTGTGTGTAGAGTGTGTTAGGGAAGAAAGTAGGAGAAATAAAAGAATTCTAAAGGTTTCCTTTTTGGTGTAATAGATAAACATACAAATTGTTAGGAGAGATATAAGAATTACTTAATTTAAATTGGTAATAGAGAACTATTATATATGACTTCTAAAAATAAAAAGATAACCATAGGGCATATTAGAAAAATATTATAAACTTTACAACTTAAAATCTGGGGGAAAAGGGAATAAACATTCTCAACTTCTTCCAGAGCTTAACATGGGCAGGCACAGATAAGGGTAGAAACTGCCTGGTTGTGGTCATGTGACTCAGATTTCACTAGTAGATTGTGAGTAGAAGTAATGTGTAGATTTTCTGCCATAATTTAAAGAAAAATTCCCTGCCTTGATTTTCCTATTCGTACAAGCTGAATACAAACGTGTTCACATAAGGCTTTGGTTATAAAGTTAAGAATAAAATCTGAGCTTTGGGAAAACAACAAAAGGGAAGGAACTTGGGTGTCTGGAGAGTTACATGGAATAGAGGCACCTTGAAAACCTGAATTACTCATTTGGGGGCTAGTATGTATACAAAAAATAAATGTGTATTTTAATAAAGCTGCTTTATTTTGGGGACTCTGTTACTAATTGCTTAGCTTTTGCCATAACATAAGAAAAATTAGTACTGGAAGTGGAATGTAGCTATCACAAAAATGGAAAAGATGTGATATTGGCTTGAAGATCAAGTAACATACAGTGAGGAAGAAGATATAGTAGAACAAAGATGGTTACACTTTCTCATGTGTTGAAAACATTTGGTAAAAATATTACTTGTGATGATTTGCAAGACACACAAATTTCCCACTAAGCTTGTGCCTCTAGCTGAAGTAGTTGGAAATTTTTAGACAGATAAAGTAGAAGGATGGTTATAAGACAGAAGTCTTTTTTTTTTTAAGATTTTATTTATTTATTTGACAGAGATCACAAGTAGACAGAGAGGCAGGCAGAGAGAGAGGGGAAGCAGGCCCCCTGCTGAGCAGAGACCCCCCCCCCCCACCTCCATGCAGGGCTCGATCCCAGTACTCTGGGATCATGACCTGAGCCAAAGGCAGAGGCTTAACCCACTGAGCCACCCAGGCACCTCATAACACAGAAGTCTTAAGAGAGATATGTCAAGACTAAAATTAAATACACACACATACACACACACACATATTTGGGTGTAGTTACTGGAACATTCAAGAGACTGTAACAAATAAAGTGTTTTTAGTACAGATTAGTGTTTTTAAGATACCATGTTACCATATTAGCCATCAGCATAGCCTAAAAAACAAAACTGTGAGGCCTGAAGCAGTCCTCAAGGAATGTATACTAATAATCACTAAAGAGTTGTCATGGAGTATAAGGGACAAGAAACAGCTCCCAGAAGCCAACAAGGATCATGGACAAAGGAGTTTCTCTCAAAGAGCAGAATCAGGGACAGCCAAATGGACCAACCAAGGACCTACTCCACTGCCAGCACAAACGGATAAACAACTCCTGCCTAGCAGAGTGAAATTGCTCTGGGTCATTCTCTACAGTGTGTTTCTCATGCTTTCCTCCTCCAAACTAGAGTTTCTATTGCAGTTACCCTGGTCCTACTTAGAAGGTTCTGGGACAAATTCCAATGTGTGGGTGTGGGGATTTCCTTCACACCACACATGTTCAGAACACTAGCTGGGTATCCTACGATTCAACCCAATTCTGAGACTACATGGAGATGCCATCAGATTCCACAGGTTAAGGGTTCAGTCATACAAGACTGGCTACTCCCCCTTCAGATGCCAGTCTTACACCCAGATGCTCACTTGTGCTTCTGACCAACCAGTTAGAGACCCAATTTCTTGGGCTTGATTGATTTGCTAGAGTGGCTCACAGAATTCAGAGAAATATTTTATTTACTAGATCATCCATTTATTATAAGATACAATTCAGGAATAGCCAGATGAAAGAGATGCATAGGACAAGGAATGTGGAAAGAGACACTGAGCTATCATATTCTATCCAGGCATGCCACTCTCCCCAAATCTCCATGTGTTCATCAATCCAGAAGCTTTCTGAATTTGGTCCTTTTGGGTTTTAATGGAGGCTTTCTTAGCAATCTTTCATAGGCAGATTGATTAAACCATTGACCACTGACAATGAATTTAACCTCCAGCCCCTCCTTGCTTCCCAAAGGTCAGGGGTGAGACTAAATGAGGTTCCCCTAGTAATGAGCCCTGTCCTTAGATGTTTTCCAGAAGTAACCTCATTAACATAAACCCAGTTGTGGAAGGGGCTTGTTTGTTGTTGTTGTTGGTTGGTTGGTTGGTTTACTTAAATTTTGTTAGTTAACATACAGTGCTATATTTGTTTCTGGAGTAGAATTCAGTAATTCATCACTTACATACAACATCCAGTGCTCATCACAACAAATGACCTCTTTAATACCCATCACTCATTTAGCCATCCCTCCCCTACCTTCCTCAGGAAAGGGGCTTATTATGATTAACAAGATACCCATCTCACCTTTAAGGTTGTGAAGTGATTCCCCATACTGAGTGTAAGAGACTGAATGTTATGATACTGGATGTTCCCATTGCTCTTATTGCTTAGAAAATTCCCATTGTTTGGGGAACTATGAGCCAGGAACCATGGAAAAAGAGAAAGTACATAAACTGACAGAGTTGCATGATATAAATCACAATATCACACAACTCCGCTACTATTTATTTAGAAAAGGGACAGTGGGAAGGAGATGATATATGGACTTGATAAAGAAGGCTATGCTTCAACCAGAGATCTTGAACTTTGAGCTGGATGAAATAGCTGAATTGGATTTCGGATTATCTCCCTTGGAAAGGGGACCAGTATGTTCTATTTGTGGAAAGAAATTTCTATCTAAATAGGCAGCTAGAGCCACGTATTCTATCAGTGGCTGTTATTTGTCCACCAAATCCTATTCTCCCTTCCTACAGTAATACACTATAAACTGAGCATATGGTTTCCTTGGCCAAGACTCCACTACTCAGAGTCGTCACAGACAATAATGTGATGTGACTGTATTCTTACAATGCCATATGAGTAAAATTGCTAAGGACAATTTCTCACTGTTTAAAGATTGTTCTGGGGTTACCTGGGTGGCTCAGTGAGTCATATCCCTCTGGCTCAGGTCATGATCCCAGGGACCTGGGACCAAACCCCAAGTCAGTCTCCATGTTCACTGGGGAGCCTGCTTCTTCCTCTCCAGCTCCCGCTGCTTGTGCTCTCTCTCTCTCTCTGTCAAATGACTAAATAAAATCTTAAAAAATAAAAATAAAAAAAAAGAAGATTGCTCTGATCTCCTGTCTTTTTCCCTCACTCCCATGAGCTGGAATATAGATGTGTCCATCACCCAGTTTCAACTGTGTAGGAGAAAACATTTCACTAAGGGGTAACAGAAGGAACTTGGTTTTCTCAAAGACCATAGAGAACAGAGATACCCACATAAATCCTTTCTTCCCAGTAGTATTAGATGATACAGAGAGAAATGTCTTTCTTTAAGCTACTGTATTTTTCTGGTCTCTGTAATGGCAGCTTAGCCTTTACTCTACTATAACTGGATATTCAAAGCAACATAGCCAAAAAAAAACAAAAACAAAAAAAACAACAAAAAACATAATAAGTAATTACATCACATTTCCTGGACAAAATCAAGTATATTAGTTATTTCACTATTTGGGAAAGTACTGGATTCAAATGGTAAAAAACAGAAGTAGCCAGATATTGATTAAACAACAAAATCTAAAAACAACAACAACACAACAAAATCTAATGACATGTATTAAAAAGGGGACAAAGAAGGGTGGACACATAAAGGATAACCAACATACACCAGGCAAATGTAACTGAAGAGGAGGAATGGCAGTATTATTAACAGACAACAGAGAATTCAGGGTTCAAACTAATAAATATAACAGAAAAAGCCAACCCATGAAAAAATGTGACCACATATGTAACATAACAAAGAAGCTAAAATGTACAGACATTAGGAGGTTATGATAAAATTAGAATTAGGGAAGGGGTTTAGTATACTAAATAAAATTTCCATATATTTCAGAATTGTCAGAACAAATAAACAAAAAAATATGGAAAGATAGAAGCTAAGACTACAGGCAGTCCTGACTTGCAGTGATTCAATTTATGGTTTTTCAGCTTTATAATGGTGTGAAAGCAATACACATTTAGTAGAAACTATACTTCAGTATTTTGATTCTTCCCAAGGCAAATGGTAGGATTCTGGGCAGTGGCACCGAGCTCCAGACCCCAGGCAGCCACACAATCAAGAAGGTAAACGACCCATACTTGAAACCATTCTGTACTCATACAACCATTTGGTTTTTTACTTTCGGTACAATACTTAATAAGTTACAAAACCTTATTATAAACTAGATCTTGTGTTGCAGGATTTTACCCAACTATAGGCCAACCTTCTGTTCTGAGCACATTTAAGGTAGGCTAGGCAAAGCTATATTGTTGAATAGATTAATATTTTAAATGTATTTTTGACTTATGATATTTTCAATTTGTGATGGGTTTATTAAGACATAACCCCATCATAAGTGGAGGAAGGTCTGCAGTTGAACAACCAGCATGTTTTAATAGTCAAATAGATCAGTACTCTAATAGTCTGATAACTTATGAACAGAGAATGTGCATTCAATTCTCTTGTCCCTGGAACCCCACAAAACTTAATTACATCTCATAAAACATTCTCTTTAAAAATACCCTTGAATCAAAAACAAAATCAAAACAGAATTAACAAAGTATGGCAAAGATACAATAAAAAGGAAAATAGTAAACCTAGTGACATATTTGCCATGTATACAAGGTATGAAGTATTAACAGAATAAAGAGAGCTCATCCACAATTTATATAAACTAGGAAAAGTAACTCAATATAATGGACAAATGATATGAATAGACAACTCATCAAAGAAGTACAAGCTACCAATAAATATATGGGCAATATCTCAACCTTCGTAGTAGTTAAGGGAACTAAAAATTCAAGATTTAAATTTTAAAAATTTTATAAGCCATAAGAAAAAAATTAAAGCAACAATAAGATATCATTTTCTATCTTCTATCAAAGATTTTAAAGAATAGTAACTTCCTGCCTTGACAACTTTTTAGAAAACTGGTAGATTTATGGAATGCTGCCTTCTCTTTGGAAAGTATCTTGGCAATACCTATTAAAGTTTCTGAAATGCATCATCCTTTGACACAGGAATTTAACTTCTCAACAGTATACTTGCTAGGAAGGAGTAGGTTACATTGCATATACAAAAATTCTGAAATCTCAATAACTGAATCTCAGTATTTGTTCTACATACCAACACAGGCTGCTTGGGGAGATCGCTCATTGTAAAAACTTAAGGAGCCAGATTTAGAAAGGAGCCATCTCTACAGTGGCTCCCACAATTACTATTAAGAGGGAATAGGATGTGGCAAATGGAACTTAGAACAGCTCTCAGAAATGACACCCATCAGTTCCACTCACATTTCATCAACCAAAGCCTGCTACATGGCCATAGCTAACCTCAAGAGAATCAGAAAGGGCAATGCTACTATGTGCCTAGAAGAAGAGAATGTCAACCATAATACTTTAATAATCTATTTTATAGAAATTAAAGCATCAATATATGAGGAGATAAGTACAATGATGTATCACAATATTATTTTTAATCACACAAAAAAACCCTAATAACAATCTGAATACCCATCAAAAAAGAAATAATTACATAAAGCCAGTGAAGATTCCATCCTCTGAGTGAATTCCCCAATCTGAAGAGGAAGAAGGTGACTCCAGTGGGTTTTCTACCAAAGATGGCGAGCTAAAGGCTGGTGATAGGTCCTTGTTCCTCTCCTGGTCTCCCGCTGGCTGCTCACCTCTATCCCCTCCAGGGGATGGCTGCCCCTGCCTTAGGCCTAGGGTAGCCAGCCAGACAGTAGGCTTCTCACTTGCTGCAGTGTTGGAGCAATAAAATGGGATGCTTGGGGACCCCCAGAGAGCTGCCTGTGGCTTTATTTATGAAACTGGCATTTGGGGAGTTCGGGGAGGAGACATCTCTCCTTCAGTGCAAATTCCCTCTTCTAGGAGCCATAACTCCAAAGAAGAGGGTGCTAGGGCTTTATTACATACATTTACTTTGTGTAAATAAATGTTTACAATTTTATATTAAAGAAGAAATAAGTGATAGAGTTTCTGGCTGTATATTTTTTACTTTTATAAGTTTTGAAACTGTGATCCTTTATATGTGTGTTATGGGGGAGCTAAGGTAAGTTTTATGCCAAACAGTTGGTATTGTTAACTTTTTATTGTGGCCAAAGTACATAAAAACCCCATTAATCCCCTTATTCTTCTATTTCCCTTAACTGTGTATACACCAAAAAGACATCTTTATTTTCCTTCTTTTATCATTATAAGCTAATAAAAATATTTTGCTAGTTTAAAAAGAAATGATTCTATACATATTGAGGACTATAATCCAGCTGTTTTAGATCCTGATTTAATATATTTGTATTGGATACTCATTCAAGATGTGTTATATGACAAAAAACATTTGATACAGAATATATGCAGTATGATCCTAATTTTTGTGAAAACACACAACAGTGACAAAAAGCTCTACGTAGCTGTATTTATTTTTTTTAATATTTATTTATTTGTTTATTTATTTATTTTTGAGAGGGAGAGAGTGAGGGAGAGAGATCCCAAGTAGACTTCCGACTGACCATGGAGCCTAACTCGTGGCTGAATCTCACAACCCTGATATCATGACCTGAGCCAAAAACCAAGAGTTGGAGGCTTAACAGACTGCACCATGGCTAAGGTGTCCCTAGCTTTGTATATGTTTATGTTTGTATGGAGAAAGCTGTGGAAAAATAGATACCATATAACCTTAATTTGTATGCATATGCATAATATACACCTATATGTATGTTTGTATAAATGTGTGCATACATGACATATGTGTAAACTTTAGGAATATCACTTAACTTTCTATTTATTCATCTTCAGATTTTTAAAAAATTAGCATGTAATATTTTGTCATTTTAAAATGAATAAAGAGGCGCCTTGGTAGCTCTGTGGGTTAGGCCTCTGCCTTCAACTCAGGTCATGATCTCAAGGTCCTGGGATGGAGCCCCGCCTCAGGCTCTCTGCTCAGCTGGCAGCCTGCTTCCTCCTCTCTCTCTGCCAGCCTCTCTGCCTACTTGTGATCTCTGTCTGCCAAATAAATAAATTAAATATTTTTAATAAATAAATTAATAAAATTAATAAATAAATTTTACTAATTCCTAAGAATTAAATAGATGAATTATAAATAGAAAAATGCTCACTTACTTTAAACAAATACAGAGACATTTAGGTACAAATTCCTTCAATATAACTCTGATACATACAATTTATTCTCCAATTTATGTTTTCCCTTTTTTAAAAAAAAATTATTTATTTTTTTAATTTCTTTTCAGTGTTCCACATTGTTTATGCATATTGTCGTTGTTTATGCACCACACCCAGTGCTCCATGCAATACGTGCCCTCCATAATACCCACCACCAGGCTCACCAAACCCCACCCCTCTCTCCCCTCCAAAACCCTCAGATTCTTTCTCAGAGTCCACAGTCTCTCATAGTTAGTTTCTGCCTCCAATTTATGCTTTTCATGCAATCTATTCTTGTACTTATGCTTTCCAATTATCAATACATATTAAATATTTACTATGTGTCACACATTAGGGCTAGAACTGTAAATAAGCTAGAGAAAAATTCCTGCCCTGTTGAGCATGTATTATAGGAGGGAGACAGATAACAATGAAATAACAGATCAGCCTATAATGCAAACTTAAGTAATGAAAAATATTTTAAAGAAAAATAGCCTAATATAGAGAGTGTGTTTTGGAAGTCAACATCATAAATAAGATGATCAAAAACATTCAAGAACACTTTCGCAGTAAGGCTGAGTTAAAGATTTAATTTCTATTTTATAAAAGAGAACTGACCATATGGGAGCAGGGAGAACATTTCAGGGGTTACCGCAATAGCCCAGATGGGAGATAAAAGTGGCTTTGTCTAGCATTGAAGGAGGTCAATCAGTTCATATTCAGGATATATTTTGAATTACGAGCCCCATAGGACATGGGGATATATTAGATGGGAGTGGAAGGGAGCAGAGTCAACTCAGGTGATTCCCAAGTTTGGGGCCAGAAAAATTAGATGAATGGAAGAATTGTGGAGGAGTGGGTTTGGGATGTGGACAGAAACCAAGAGTTTTATTGTAGATATGTTCAGTTTTAACTATCTAGTCAATATCTAAGTCAAATAAATACATCCGGGGCTCATTAGTTTGAAGATGACATTTAAACCTGAGAGACTGAATGAGATCCTCAAATACATCAGTGCATTGGTGAATAGAAGAAAGTCGAAAACTTAGCACAGGGACACACAAAATTTAGAGGCCAGGAGTGGAGAAAGAATAGCTAGTGAAATGACAGAAGAGGAAGTATTCTGGAAGTTAAGAAAGTGGTTTTGGAATGAGACAAGAGATAGTATTAAGGGCTTTTGTTTATCTGGGTGGTTGTATGCCTGCTGCTCTTTTATTATTTGTAAAAGGAAAAATATGACTCACATAGCCAAGTGCATACCAAAAATACTTCTAGGGTATTGTTAGAAAAGAAAAATAATAATACTCATTATAATCCTTAACTGCCTTTCATAAACGTTTGATACTTTTAAAGAGCCCTTTTATTCTGCTGTGTATCCTGAAGGGTTTGGTTATATAAACTGGCATCTTCGTGTTACAGAAAGTCGAACTGATCACATGATAAAGGGAAAAGAGGCAGGACTTCCAGGTACATGGGATTGAAGACATTAACAAATCCTGTTATCCTAAAACAACTACAAAACTGGAAAGGTGTGCAGAGAAAAATGTCATTTCAGGGCTTCGGCAATCTATCAAATACAAACCATAACTGACATATATTTAGAAAAAAAAAAAAAAAAAACTACTGAACTTTGGGGAAAACAGTGGAAGTCTTTAGCATTCTTGCCTGGGCTAGCCACCTGCCCCGTACCAGTTCGCAGGGTACGGTATTTCTGCTGTGGGGCTGGCTGGCCATGAAAACCAGCACTTTCACTGTGGGAGATGGCCAACTTTATTTGGAGTGGAGGCTGGGACAAATCTCACCCAGCAGCAAACGGGAAAAGCCTAGGGCTCTACCCATCTAAGGTTGCAGTTCCTGTAAAGGACAAGTAGCACAAGAAGATTAGGAAGATATTTAGAAGTGAGCCTTGAGGGACTTGATTAACATTCCACACATCTCTGACTGTCTGGGTAGGTGCATGTGTGGTGGGGACCTGAGAATGCCCAGCAGAAAGGAAAAGCCAGGCTCACCTGAAACCTGCCCAGCCTTTGAATGTGTGCCTCAAACCAGACTCAGATTCACCAGCAAAGTGGGGGAAGCATCATGGGCCTAAGGTGTTTGACCACATCTTTGTTTAATTATTGACTGACTATTGAGTTTTGCAAACCTAGGGGTCACTCCAAGAAGCCTGGTTTTTAAAAATGTGTAGGGAGGAAGAATGTTTCCTCTACCCTTTTCACTGGTCTATTAATTAAACTGATGTAAGACAGATGAACAAGAGGAAAAACAAATTTAATTACATACATATGGGAGCCCCATTAGACTATGAGACCCACAGGCATTCAGGTCATTGAGGGTTATATATCATCCTGAGCTAAGGATGGGGTCTGAGACTTCAAAGAGAAGGAAAACAATTTACAGGAAGTTGGGAAGAGCAAATGTTTGGTAAACAAATGTTTGCCTTGCCACACAGAGACAATGGGACACAGGGAGGAATTTTATCTCCATGCCCCACGGAGCTTCCTCCAGCTCACCACCCCTAGTCCCTAATCTGGGGATGATTCTCTTCCTGGGCCAGGTCTTCATCTAAATTCTTTCAAGCAATTAAGGGGGAGGTAAGACCTTTTCTGAGTCTTTCAGGCCTTGATTGACTTCATCTCAAAGTAATCTGTGTGTCAAATGGCACATTTGGGGGAAGCTTGTTCCAAACACCTTCAGATATTAAAAAAAAAAAAAAAAAAAAAATGAGCAGAGGTAAGCAGCATTAAGTCCAGGTAAATTACTTGAAATAAGAACACCAAAAATCTAACAATCTAAAAAATATCAAGAAAAAATCTTCAGGGAAAATAAAGAAAAGAAAGTCATAATCTGGAGTTGCTAGAATATATTATCTAAAATGTTTAGTTTTCATATTTTTTTAAAAGATTTTTATTTATTTACTTGACACAGAGAGAGATCACCAGTAGGCAGCAGGCTCCCTGCTGAGCAGAGAGCCGAATGCGGGGCTGGATCCCAGGACCCTGGGATCCTGACCTGAGCCAAAGGCAGAGGCTTTAACCCACTGAGCCACACAGGTGCCCCATAGTTTTCATATATTTTGTAAAGATTTTATTTATTTGTGTGACAAGAGAGTGACAAGCAGGGGGGAGAAGCAGGCAGAAGGAGAAACTGGCTCCTCACTGAGCAGGGAACCTATCTCAGGTCTTGATGGGGTCATGACCTGAGCTGAAAGTAAATGCTTAACTGACTGAGGCAAACAGGTGCCCCCAAAATGTTTAGCTTTGTACAAATAAAACAAAACCAGGGAAGCATGAACCATACTTAGGTAAGGAAGTAACCAAGAAGAAACTTTCTCTGGCTTGGCCCACAGGTTGGGCTTAGCAAAGACTTTTAAATCAGATAATATTGGGGCGCCTTGGGTGGCTCAGTGGGTTAAAGCCTCTGCCTTTGGCTCAGGTCATGATCCCAGAGTCCTGGGATTGAGCCCCACATCAGGCTCTCCACTCAACATGGAGCTTTCTTCCTCCTCTCTCTTCCTGCCTCTCTGCCTACTTGTGATTTCTGTCTGTCAAATAAATAAATAAAATCTTAAAAATAAATGCCTTAAATCAGATAATATAAATATGTTTCGAAGAATTAAAGGTATGAGAACATATATTTAAGCGGGAACAAGAAATATGTTGACAGTGGTTCAAAAATGGGAATAAAGAAAAAGAATAGAAATTACTAAAGAAAGAACTAAATGGAAATTCTAGAGTTCAAAACTATGCAAATGTGCATCAGGACATTTTTTTGTATTAGCCAAGAAAACTGGAAACAATCTGATTATCTATCAATTGGTGAATCACTAAACAAAATGTGGTATATCCATTCAATAGAATATTAGTCAGCAGTAAAAGAGAGTAAACCTCTGAAACCCAGTACAACAAAGATGAACCTTAACAACATTATGCCAAGCAAAAAAAGCCAGACACAAAGAAAATATATTCTATAATTCCATTTATACAGAATATCTATAAAATTAATATCTATAGAGATGGAAAGAGAAGCAATGGCTGCCTGGGACTGGAGTTGTAAGGGAGTTGACTGCAAATAGGAAAAAGGGAATTTTTTCAAGGTGATGGAAATGTTTTAAAATTTTATTGGGTGATGGTTGCACAACCTCACAAATTTACTAAAAGTACCGTTGAATTCTATACTTACAATGGCCAAATGTTACAGTATGTAAATTATGCTCAATAAATTTGTTTAAAAATAAAGGGAAAATAGGCCAGGATATAGATCCTGGGGGAATGTGGTGGGTGGTGCAGAGGGAAGTCCATTACACAGGTGGCACACAGCTGTGTGCTCCTTGCTGCAAGTTCCGTGTGACTTTTCTTCAGCATCTAGCCAATGAAATGTAGCTTAAGTGATGTGTGGCTCTTCCAGGTAGACGTTCAAGAATCATCATGTGATTTGCCATGTCACTATTCCTTTTGCCTCAGTGATTAGCCTACAACACATTCAGGGGATGCTCCATTAGAGTCTTGGTCTTAGAGTAAGTCTTAGAGTCTTGGTCTTAGAGTTAGACCAAAACATGGAATAGGGTCCCAGCTCATCTGCAATGAATATGTGACACGAACAAGAAATAAATCCTGGTTTTTAAAATTAGTGGTATTTGGGGATGATTTCTTATCACAGCCTAATATCACCCATCCTGATGTGTCCATGTTTCTTAAAAGAGATTACAAACCCACAATTAATCCTTTTGCTTTTATTTGCTCATCCCTATGGGGTACTATCTACAAGCAATATTGTCTGTCATTTTCCTTTTCTAAGGGTAAGTTTTAAAAAATGCTTTTTATCTGTGACACATAGTTGAGTGACTGGTAGTGAATTGATGTCTTATCAGTTCTCAGACTATCTTCATTCATCTGTAATGGGCTGCCTGGAATTAGAGTCTGGAAATGGAGCCACCTGTTTGGGCGTGGTAGATATTAGGAAACAGACACAGTTGTAGGTACTGGAAGAGAGTCGAGTCTAGTGGCAGAACATGTCCACTAAAGCAAATTTTTTAATTGGTACAAGTGATGAGTTGTAGATGATTAACTTAGCATGCCTGGCTTCTGGGTCAGGCCTGAGGAGGCTGGAGCTTCTGGCCTGAGTGTATCCGTTCATTCGCAATTTCATCCACCTGCCCCATTTTTCTGTTCAAATATGACTACTTTAGATGTGTACTGTGATGTGAAAAAGATTGAGAAAAACAGTTGTAAGGGGTAAAAATAATCATTTATTAATCAAGTAGTTTTGAGGAGAGGAGAAGAGAAGCAGAGGAAAATAGAGGGAGGTATTCTGGGGAGGGGGGTTGGGAGAAGGGGGGTGGGGTTATGCACATTTGGGAGGGTATGTGCTTTAGTGAGTGCTGTGAAGTGTGTAAACATGGCAATTCACAAACCTGTACCCCTGGGGATAAAAATATATTATATGTTTATAAAAAATTAAAAATTAAATTATTAAAAAAAAACAGCGTCTCAGTACATGCATCCTATTAGACAATGAATTGGTAGTGATTGAGCACTGAAGTGCTAAGACTGGCTACCAGTTAATACATAGTCATATCTTGTCTCTACCGTGTGTGAGGAAATTGTTGCTGGTAACATTTTAAAGATGAGGATCCCAGAGCTTAGAAAGAATAAAATAACTGGGCCAGAATTATGAGTTTGTGAGTGTGGGGAATGGAATTGGAATCAAGTTGTTGGACTGGAAATCTCAGTCGTGGGATCCAGGAGCAGGTGATAATATGGACAGCATATCGGCAGGTTGGTTGCCCAAATCAGCGAAATCTGTCTTCTGGCAATAAGACCCCTTCACTGGGTTACTGGGTTTGGGATTTGTATGAGTTCCTAATAGGTGACAAGAAGAATTGTCATGAATTAAATAGGATTACTAGTTCTAAATGGACTGTGGCATTAAACCAGGGCTTAGTCACAAGGGAAAACTTTTGACTATACAAATCAAGTTTGGCCAAACATGTTAATGTTAGATCAAATATGTTAAGGTGTTTAAGGCCAATATGTTGTTTAAGGCCAATATGTTGTTTAAGGCTAATGTACTGAAGGGTAAGTTCTGTAATCTTAAATACATGTGATGGCTCAAAAAAATATGAAAACTTCAAGTTTCTCATGGGATGTCAACAGCAAAAAAGAGTATCACTCTCAACCTTACAACAATGACACACACAAAAAATCAAACTATAAATTCATTCCTTTAGTTTGAGGCTGTGAGAGAACTAAGGTCTTAGGACAACTAACCTGAACAATAAAAAAAGAAAAACACCTTCAGGGAGAGAGGGATGTGAGTGTTTGACCTGAGGCAGATGCAACCACACACTAAGAAAAATCCAGTTAAGGAGTTCAGTTAAGCAATTGATGGAAGCTGAGAGTGAGATATTGAGATTATAGAGCTTCTGAGGTCTGTAGATATAAGGAAAGTTCTCACCCTCTTGCAGGCTCTTCTCCAGGAAACTTACCCAGTTCTTGCAAAAATATTGGTGAAATCTTGAGAGAGCAACCTAGTGGTTGCGGGGAGGAGAAGAGCAGCCTCTGTAGAAGGTATGAAGCCACATGCAGATCCTCTTGCTTATCTCCCTATGGAATAAGACTGAAATGTAGAACTGTAGGCAGAGGGACAGCAAACACTTATGATACTTATGGCATTGGGGAAATCCACTCTAGCTCTGTATAGGGAACAGAAAAACTCTCTAGTCTTGGGGGAAAGGCAGCCCAGAACTACAGCTTGTACATGGGGCAGGAGCACCAAGAAGGCTACTTCTTCAAGATCTAGGGACAGAATGCTTGCATAGGACCAGCAATTTAACCAGAATAACAGAGACTCCCTCACATGCTGCCCTCCCCCAAGCTAACAGCATTGAGCAATGGGTAACTGTGGAATCATTCTGGGAGAGCTGCAGGAGTATGGAGAGAGTGACTCCCTCTGAGGTACAGCAGAAAGGGATCACCTCAAGCTAAAGCTAGAGCAGATATTGAGGAAACAGAAATAAAAGCAAGACCCTGCAAACACAGGATACCTAAATACAAGATTTCTCTACAAGAATTTTAATATTGTGGTGTGCTGATTTTAACCATAGCAGAACAACAACAACAAAAAACTCAGACCCAAATCAACCCTTTCCTAGACTGACTTTTTCTCCAAAATAAATGTCTAGCATAATGAAAGGCACATGCAAACAAAGAGGCTGTTTGCCTCAGTTTCTATTCCTAGGCAAGATGTCCAACTTTCAACAAAAAATTATGAGGCCTACAGAGAGGCAAGAAAAAGCCAACTATTAAGAGAAAAGCAATCAGAACAACCAAATTCAAATATGACAGAGATGACAGACTACCAGAAAAGGAATTTAAAATAACTATGATTAATGTGCTGAAAGTTCTAAAGGAAAAAGATTGACAACATTTAAAAACAGACTGGCAATTGAAGCAGAGATATGGAAACTATAAATGGAATAAAATAGAAATATTAGAAATGAAAAGTATAGTAACAAAGATGAAGAATTACATTTTAAGTCTCATTAGAAGATTTGATAGACTGAAGAGATAGTCAATAAGCTAACTGGCATTAGGTCAATAGGCATTACCCAAAATGAAGCACAAAGAGATCAAGTGTATTTCTCATTTATTGCTAATGAAAATGCAAAATGGAACAATCACTTTGAAACAGTTTGATCATTTCTTATATAGTTAAGCATATATTTACCATATGATCCAGGAATCCCACTCTGAGTAATTACCCAGGAGAAATAGAATTGTATGGTCATACAAAAACCTATACATAAATATTTATAATTGCTTTATTCATTATTGCTAAAAATTGGACAAAACTCAACTATCTTTCAATGGGTGATGGGATAAACAAACTGTGATCTATCCATACAAGGCAATACTACTCAGCCATAAAAATAGGCCTGATATACCCAAACATGATTGAATCTTGAAAGCACTTCATAACTGAAAGAAGTCAAACCCAAAAACTACATGCCAGAGGATTCCATTTATGTGATATTCTAGAGAAGGCAAAACCACTAGAGTTGGAGAACTTGTCAGTTGTTGATAAGGGTTGGAAGGGGGAGGAGAACCTCACTGTGTAGAGACTACATGAGCAAATTTGGAGGGGTGGTGATGGAACTACTCTCTAAAATAATTTTGATGGCGGATATATGACTCAGTGTATTTTTCACAACACTTGGAACTCAACATCACAAAGAGTAAATTTTACTGGGTTTAAGTTTAAAAACAAAATTTCTAAAAAGAGGTGAATCATTTGTGCTTCCACAATCAGAATTTGAAGTTGAGTAGTTTTTAGGGCTAATGAAATTTGTCAAACATAAATAAAACTCCAATTTCTTCGTAGTCCTTTAATTGTCTGAATGATTCCAGGGTGAAATCTCAAGATACACTTTCTCAAACACTTCTCTCTTACAGGGAAGACTAAATTAGAGCTTAAATGAGCTTCTTTCTTGTCTGTGGCTCAGTCAGATTCAACACAATGTGCATTATAATATTTACTAATTTTAAAAAATAATTGTTTCCTAACTACTTAACATTTTGATTAATCTTCTTCTCACAGATATCCATTGTTACTCTCTCTACCTATTCTTATGAGGCATCAGATTGCTCACTCACTAAAGAATGCTTGTAGGTGTGTTAAAGAACTGTGAGGTATGTTGGAGATGTACTGCCCTTTCATAGGTATGTTGTGAGGACCTTCTGCTAAATAGTTTGCATAAATTACATGGTTTAGCTTTTCAATTTATATTGCCTTGCTCTCCAAAGGAATAATGACGGTGATTTATAATTATAATCAGCTTTACTTACAATTCGTAAAATCCTTTGAAATGCTTCCTCAGTTATTTTCATAGTTGTACATACACACAAAAAAATAAAATGATGGACATTTTAAGCACTGTTGGTCCTATTTTTTTTAACAAGTGCTCATTTTGGGATTTACTACTCATGAATAGAGTTATCCTGCTGTCACTGATCAATAGCCTTGAAACAATTTTAGTCACTAACCTAAGTTCAACAAAGATATTCATGTAAGGATTCAATTCAAAGTATGGAGGACGTTCATGACAGTGGCTCAGGATGGGACTTTCTTTCACAATTCATAACCTACTATTGCTACCAATAAGCTTTCGGAGAAAATCTCTCTAGCTGCTATTTGAAGCCAAAGGAAATCCTAGAAATAACTACAAAGAGAGATTCTAAGTGTGCCAATGAGTTGCTGACTAATTAGAGCATAATATAGCTCTCTTCATAATACAAAATTGAGTTTCTCATATTTAGAATCAACATACACTTTTAAAAATTGAGACAGTTCTTGGATGATTAAGATGAATTTATAGTTACTTAGTTCCTTTTGGTAGGTATAAAAGGTCATGCCAGGGGCACCAAACATTCATCATCTCAAGAGTAAGGATAAATTAGGTTAGAACTGTATGTCCAAAGCAGAATTCCTATCTTTCTATATCAAATGTTCTCTTTACTGTTCTCTCTTTTTGTTACAGATACCTTCTGATTCATTTAGACTCAAAGCCATTCTGTGTTTGACTCTCTTTTCCTTACTTCCTTCACCACCACCCTATTTGTCATTAATTTGCACCAGTCCTGTATCTGCACTATCTTCTGAATGAACCCATTCCTTCTGAATGTTTTTCCTGCCACTTATATTTCTGGTTCACAGTACTTCTCCCTTCTCCGCACGAAGCTTTGCCTTGGTTTCCTGCAAACCAAGTGTGTCTTCTTCTGGAATCAAGGTCTTGCTAGATGTCTTAGTTCTGATCTTAAATCTGTTTGTGTGATTGCTCTGTTCCCAATCCTCCCTTGTGAAATTTATACTATGACCGCTTAAGATAAATATGGCAACAGATCTCATTTTATAGAGTTTCTTTTCATGCTAGGGTGAGAGGTCTCCTTTTTTTGTTTTTTTTGTTTGTTTGTTTGTTTGTTTGTTTTAAGTAAGGAAGGATATGCAGCAGTATGATAGTTGGATATGGACAGAGAGAGAGATAATTACCAATCAGAAGGGCGTTGTGATAATTTAGAAGAAAGGTAATGAAGAACTGAACTAGGGTGGTTGTAGTGGGAAAAAAAAAAAAGACAAACTGAAAAAACGGTTAAACAGATAAAATCTACAAGATTCTAGCAGGGATGTATTTAAGGAGAATGATGAGTAAGGAGGGATCATGGCTGACTATGAGATTCCCAGTCTTTGTGATGAAGACAATGGAAGCGCCAGTAACAGATGGAGGGAAGAGCAGATGATGGAGGCACAAGAAGCTTAGGTGGGCTTTACGTTTAGACAGATTGGCTTTGGACCTATTTCTGGTACTTAATTCCATATGACAGCAAACAAGCATCTTCCTTCCTTTCTGCCTCAGTTTGAACAACTATACGCTGGGGCAAAAATACCTCCCTAAAGAGATTGGTCATGAGGATTGAGTTTTGAGTTTTGAGCCAATAAATAGAAGTCATTGTTCTCGCTATTATTCTAATCACTCTAAGGAAATAAGTGCCATCCTAATTGTTACCCGGTAGTTAGTGATTTGTCTGTCTACCCTAGAATGGACATCATGTAGCATTTACATGAGGCATTGCCTGACTAATTAAGAGGAGCTGACCTGACTAATTAAGAGTCTAGCAATCCATTCTTGTATGATGATCCATCTTTGGGAAGAGACTCCCTGGAGGTTTCCTCAGGCAATCTGGTTTGTGAATTGAAGTAATTTGGAAAGGATCCATAAAAGGAGAAGGGAAATGCAGGACAACAGGCCAAGCAACCTAGCAGGGAGTTGTCTGTGGAGGAGCCAGGAAAGGCCCATGAATGAGAGGCTTTATCAAGGTGGTAGCTAGGGACTTGAGGGTTCAGAGAGAGAGGATTGCTAGAGCCTGAGCCGGTGCAGTAGACAAGGCGTGGTCTGTGAGCTGTTAGCTGAAGAGGCGCAGTCACCATAAAAAGAGGGAGGGGCATGGGAAGGGCAGGTGGCAGGAGGGTGGACACTGGGAGGGGCTGAATTGGGAAGGGACAAATGGGAAATTGCTGGGCCTCCTGGGGTGGGCCTCTCCCTGTAAATCATTTGCAGTTGCTGGAACTGGCTTGAGTGTCTTCCTTCATGTTGCAGCTCTATTAAAAGAGCAACGCTCCCTCTCTGCGTTGGCTTTAGTCACTCCATTACTCACCTGGGGCGGCTTGAAGGCTTCCTGCCGCTGGGGAGTGAGAGGCACAGAGCAGTTGAGTGTGTTTCGCTTGAGCAAGCACAAGCAGGATTGCACCTCTCTGGAACACGGAAGATGGTATCAGAAATGGAACAAGCATAATTTCAGGGTGGGACAGAATTATTACTTGAATTAATGACATTGCAAAAATGTATTGCTAGTGAAATTATGCACTTGATTCTTAAGTACGTATTTAGGTTTTTAATGATTAAAATGTGTTTTATTCAGTATTTTAAACTATAATCTGTAGCTCTCTGTGGTCAATATGTAACAAATAGGAAGAAGGAGAAGAGAGGGCCACTGGGAGCGAAGAGCATGGCTTGGGTATACACGAGAACTGGGTTCAAATCCTAGTTCCACCCCCTTAGCTGTGTGGCTTTCGGCAGGTTGCTTAACCAACCTCTTTAAGCTCTATTTTCCTTACCTGTAGAGAGTGAAATGTGTACCTATCCAAGGGGTGTTACAGGGATTAAATCAAATGTACAGTGTAGCTAAACATACTGCCTACTCTACAAATGACAGCTGCTCCTACTTATTCCGTTTTACATTAGGCGGGTTTACTTGTGTTGCTTTGTTTTTCTTTGTGTTTGTTGTGTTGTTCTTTTATAGCTATCTCACGTATCCTTCCAAACCTATCGCAAGGCAGGAGTGAGATTCCAGTTTCACAGCACAAGGGAGTGAAGCTCCACTCCCTTAACACCAGTTAAGCTATTTGCTGGAATCATAGAACTGTTAGGTAGCAAAACTAGCATTAAAGTTCAAGTCTTTTGACTTCCAGGATCAACGCCTTTCCCAAAAATGACATAAAGACACAATGAAGTAGGAATCAAGGCTGGTGTTGAGCATTTCTTCAGCCAAGGACTTTATTTCACAGTGCAAGGTGAAAAGCACCCCATCTTCTACTTCTGTGAAAAGAGACTATTGAGGATGTGGGGTTTTTTTTAAATTAATTA
Organism: Mustela nigripes; assembly: GCF_022355385.1. NCBI lineage: Eukaryota > Metazoa > Chordata > Mammalia > Carnivora > Mustelidae > Mustela > Mustela nigripes. Next base: position 51,212,918 of record NC_081564.1, on the reverse strand, counting down.
ATTAATTTATTTTTTATAAACATATATTTTTATCCCAGGGGTACAGGTCTGTGAATCGCCAGCTTTACACACTTCACAGCACTCACCATAGCACATACCCTCCCCAATGTCCATAACCCCACCCCCCTTCTCCCAACCCCCTTCCCCCCAGCAACCCTCAGTTTGTTTTGTGAGATTAAGAGTCACTTATGG
>NC_081564.1:51087852-51212626 GCF_022355385.1 Mustela nigripes | reverse complement strand
GAGCCCCCAGCAACCCTCAGTTTGTTTTGTGAGATTAAGAGTCACTTATGGTTTGTCTCCTTCCCAATCCCATCTTGTTTCATTTATTCTTGTCCTACCCCCTTTACCCCCCATGTTGCATCTCCACTTCCTCATATCAGGGAGATCATATGATAGTTGTCTTTCTCCAACTGACTTATTTCACTAAGCATGATACCCTCTATTCCATCCATGTCGTCGCAAATGGCAAGATTTCATTTCTTTTGATGGCTGCATAGTATTCCATTGTGTATATATACCACATCTTCTTTATCCATCCATCTGTTGATGGACATCTAGGTTCTTTCCATAGTTTGGCTATTGTAGACATCACTGCTATAAACATTTGGATGTACGTGCCCCTTTGGATCACTACATTTGTATCTTTAGGGTAAAGACCCAGTAGTGCAATTGCTGGGTCATAGGGTAGTTCTATTTTCAACATTTTGAGGAACCTCCATGCTGTTTTCCAGAGTGATTGCACCAGCTTGCATTCCCACCAACAGTGTAGGAGGGTTCCCATTTCTCCGCATCCTCGCCAGCATCTGTCATTTCCTGACTTGTTAATTTTAGACATTCTGATTGGTGTGAGGTAGTCATGACTGGTGTGAGGTGGTCGAAGGTGGTCATTTTCACTTAAAAAACTTTTTTTTTTTTAAGATTTTATTTATTTATTTAACAGAGAGAGAGCAAGTAAGAGAGTGAACACGAGCTGGTGGGGCAGAGCAGAGGGAGAGGGAGAAGCAGGCTCCCCACTGAGCAGGGAGCCCCCAGGAGGGCTGCATCCCAAGACCCTGAGATCATGACCTGAGCCAAAGGCAGATGCTTAACCGACTGAGTCATGCAGGTATCCCTGGCTTGAGAAGCTTTTTATAGATCCTCTCAATCCTGGAGCACTGAATATCCAGAATAATTGCCCCACCTCACTTACAAAGAGGAGAGGGCCTCAGCAGACAGGTGTACAACAGATACGGTGGAAGGAAGTCTGGCTGGATTGAAGGTGGCTGTCAGTAACTGGTGGGAAGCAGATGGCTGCCTACAAACATGATTTTCATTTTTCTCAATGAAATGGCAGCATTGACCATAATCCACGTATTCTAACAAAGAGATCTGAACTAGAAGGGTAACAGGCAATTTTGTGAAGCCTCTACATCTATGGAAGCATAATCTGGTCTATGAAATTGGACCACAAAGTAGGCGTCAATGGTTTCTAAATGTCTCTTCCACCCGTACCATGTTGCTATAATGGTTGGAACCCCTCGCCCCTAGAAGAAAGTCCGAATTTTTGAGTACTACTAGAAAAACCCTGCAAAAACTGATTCTTCCTGAGCTTTTTATTCTCTTTTCTTGGTACTCTCCACCTCACACTCTGCTCAAGCCAGATCAAACCTCTTTCATGTTCTTGTATGTCTCTCAAGGTCTCTCTTGGAGATTCTTCACACCTGCTGTTTCCCCCACTCTTCCCCTTTCATTGGTAATTCTTACCCTTCAGAGAGTAGCTTGAAAGTTGTTCCCACCAGCTTAGCCTTCCCAATCTCCTCCATGAAGTCTCAGTTGGGGTCCCTGGTGTGTGCTCCAGTGCCCACTACCCTTTCCCTGGCCTGGCCTCCCTTACACATAGAGCAAAGCTATTTCTTATCCCCACGAGACCCCTGCTCCCAAGGGCAGAGCTCATGACTCTCCTGTTCATCATTGTGTCTGCAGGACTTAAACCTCCCTCTGCCTGGCACACGGCAGAGCAAGCTCTCCATTAAGTATTCTTTGAAAGAATGAATGCATGCATAAAGTTCTGTTTCTCCAGTTTGTGAGGCCAGGTTCTCAGGAAGAAAATGGAGATTATGAGCAGAGCTTTCCAGCAAATTGTATTCAGTCATAATACTACAAACATGCTTATATATTATCTCTACCTTTCTTCTTTTTCAGTGATGATTATTTTTGGTCCAGTTTATGGGAATGAGCAATATTAATTTAAGCATGACAGTAGATGGCTTCTGTTTAAAAGCTATGACAGTAACATTCTAGAATTAAAGGGCTCAAGTGGGAACTTCGGTTTTAAAAACAATATAATGTGGAATATGCAAGGAATTATTTTACCTTAAAAATAAAGAGCATATGCTCATCTTCTGTGTATAAATTAAATGAACATTTTGTTTGGTCCATAGATAATTACATTTAGAAATAATTGTGAGACATATTATAATTAATATTATTACATATTACATTTACATATATCATATTACATTACATATACATTACATATAACCTATTACAATTACATGTATCAAGAAATTGATAAAAATGCCAGCTAGGTAAACTTAGGGGATGTGCCTTTTCTGTTTATAAAATATGCTTTTCTCCAAAATACTCCTGATTTGTATTATAAGTAGATCATTTCCCCTCAGATGATAGTTTTACATCAATGTGGCTGAAATATTCCATTCTTGCAACATCTGAATGCAAATCTGTTAAGCAAATGTCTTACCTAATTCACAAATCAGCTACCTGAGGCCTTTAGAAGGACAGAGGGATACCAGCATGCATGGATAGAATGACAATGTGGGAGGAATTGCATATCTAATTGATCCTCTTGCTAACATTGCAGAGAGCGCCGTGTTCATTTTTTATTTTATGGAGAAGAACATTGACACACAGAACACATAAGCAGCTTGCTCAAGATCACTCTATGAGTTTGCAGGACAGGTTGGTATAAGCACTTACGCTCTTTCTAACATAGCGAGGATACAGCAATTGCCTCCTTATAGGCGGAGCCCAGATTCCTGAGCCCCAGCTCATTACTCTACACAACATACTGTGTCCCATTAGTACCGATGGCTACCAGCAACATTTATCAAAATAGTATATTTCTGAGAGCAAAATTCTCTGAATTGTGGATCCTTCTTTTTTTTTTTTTTTTTTTTTTTTTTTTTTTTTTTTTATAAAGTAACTGTGTGAACCGAACAAGGTATATAACCTCTCTCTGAACTTCAGGTCCCTCACTGTCAAATAGGTGTTCACTCTCACTGGGTTCTTCTGGGGATTAAACATCATAATGCATGGAAATTGTTAAACCCAGTGTAAAGCACAGAGTAAATGAACCTCAAAATCGGATTTTTTTCCATATAAAGCTTGATCACATGTTTTGTTTATCCACCATCAATAGTTTTTTATAACTGCATTCAAATAATATTTTACTAAAGAAATCAAGAATAACTCAGATTTGTACATGCAATTGACTTACTAAGTTACATAGCATGAAATGGAAACTATAGGCTCTTGATTCAGAATCATTGATTGGTTACTAACATTTTAGTAGCTGCAAAATAATAAATACACTTGCCATCTTTACAATTTAGCGGAGTTTTTATGTGAGGGATAGGAAGATTAATATACTGTTTAAGACTATGGTATTCTATTTATAACATCTTCTTTTCCTTTTTTTTTTTTTTCAAGATTTTATTTATTTATTTGGGAGAGAAAGAGGGAGAGAGTATGAGGTGGAGGGAGGGGTAGGGGGAGAGGGAGAAGAAGACTCCTTGCTGAGCAGCCAGACTCCAGCCAGATCCCAGCACAATGTCTGAGATCATGACCTAAGCAGAAAGCAGACGCTTAACAGACTGAGCGGCTGAGGCAGTCAGATACCTCTATAGTATCTTGTATACCTTTCATCTTTGATCCCTATTTCCTAATGAAATCAAACAGTAATAAATGTTATTTTATTATACCTGAGCTTTTTCTTTTCACTGTGCACGCTTTGACACTTTTAATTCTGTGACCACAAAACACAGCTATTAACTTGAGCCTAAATCATAGTAAGTCCAATGGAGTTTTGTATGTCATCACATGACAGTTGGTTTAGATACATTCAAAGAAATCTTATTTTATGGTTGAACACATAACTGAAGGCGGATAAGCATAGTTACAAATACTTCTCCTTCCCATGGCATCTGCAAAATTGAGTTTGCTCTGGAAATGCAACGTTAGAAATTTTAAGTAGTTATAATCTAGTTTCTTTTTTTTTTTAAGATTTTATTTATTTTTTTTGACAGAGAGAGAGATCACAAATAGAGAGGTAGGCGGGGGTGGGGGTGTGCGGTGGGGAGAAGCAGGCTCCCCGCTGAGCAGAGAGCAGGATGCAGGGCTGAATCCGAAGACCCTGAGACCATGACCTGAGCTGAAGGCAGAGGCTTAACCCACTGAGCCACCCAGGGACCCCATCTAGCTTCATTTTTAAGAAAAGTAGACTTCTGTAGTTCAATGCTTAGTTTTACCACAAATAAGGTAGAAAGAGGGCTGGGTGAATTTTCTATCTATTTATAAATTAAATTACACCATACCTTTCTATACCCCATTCTCAGATTCTAAAACAGTTTTATATCTGATGCTAGTAAGATACTGAGCATTGACTCCTGGTCCCTTTGCCTCACTTTTCCACCCCGGGGGAAGTCTAGCCACTGCTGGAGTTTTCATTCAAGCTTTCAACTTCTTTCATAGCAACTATCTGAATGAGGGCAGCTCAGATAGTCATAAGCTAGGACAACTCCATGAATTTTATATGAGAACAACAACAACAACAAAAGCTCGCCGAAATAAAAATGACACAGAGGCCTGATTTTCCTTTTAATTTTCATTTTAAACTGAGAAAAAAGTTTATATATGTGTACTCCTATAATAGGACACAGACTTCCAGCACACAGAGAACTCAGAGCATAAAGGCCCAGAAGCTTCTTCAGGGGGTGGAGAGTCACAGATGGAGAAGGCTTCCACATGATCTTTGCTTGCTGTGTATTTTCTGTTTTAATGTCAAGCACTTTCACATGGGGTTTGTGAGGCAGTGAAGGAAATTTTCTCTGCTAAACTACTGAGGAAGCCGGTGTAAACAGAGCTGTCAGACGTCTCCTGATGAGAGACGTCCTCAAGTTCGCAGAGTTTAAACTTTCAGGAGGAATCCAGTAGTGCCCAGGTAAACTGGAGGGCTTTAATATGGATTCCAATCTCTAGGAAGGCCTTATGGGAGCCCTCAATTATGATGAAGCCACCACCACCCAGCTGAGAACTTGCAAAATGCAATCCAGTTATTCCAGATTAGTCCAGTTATTCCAGATTATCTCAGCCAGCAATCAGAACTTTCGCCCGGATTTAGTCTGACCTCAGAAGGCAAATAGGCAAGCCTCAACAGGGAGGAGCTGTGGATTGGGTGCAAGGGTGTAGACTTTTACGTAGATGGCTTCCCAGAAACCACCACTAGCAGGACACCCGTAGAGACCTGGAGTAGAAATGATTGCTGCTTTATTCTTCAGAAAATGGACACGGGCAGCAGGCCAGAACTATAACCTGCCTTTCTCCTCTGAAATATTGACCACATACCCAGGGCTTGCATTTTATTTTCAGACTTTGGGACATGTACTATATACATGCGCCAGATATTTTAACTTTCATATAGTCCAAATGTCAGACTTCTGGAAGGATTTTTACCATGTGAGGTATATTTAATAAATGTGCATTTTGATTCTGATCAGACTGCTAGCTTCATACCTCAAAATGGGTTTTAGTGGGCCAAGAGAATATATTTTGTCATGTGAGAAACATAGCCTAGCTTGCTGACCTCACAACCCTGGATTTGTCACCACTTCTTCAGCCTCATAATGAAGTTAATCATTATGCAGCAACACCAGCAATCAGCTGGAGTCTTAGAAGAAAATCAGGTTTTATTGCTTGTACAAATATAAAAGTCAGTGTTAGATTTCTGAGCTCTTCAGAGCAGGGAGATATTTGGACTTGAAGAATAAAGACCCAAAGGATGAAAAAAGGAGATGGTAATATTACAGTTGCTCTGATGTCACGAGAGGAAATCTTAGACCTGTGCAGCAAGATCAGTGGGCAGGAAAGAACATTTTTAATGTGACTATCTTATTGAAGGCAATTTATTGCCAAAGTCCAAAGTTAAATTTGCAATGCAGAATGTGATTCTCGTTGCATGTCTCAAAAGAAGTGACTTTGACTCTCATTCACGATAAATGAAAAACAGAGGCAACATGACCAACATCTACTTGAATTTACTTTGGTAAAACTAATTTACCCTAAAGAAAACACATGGCTATTTCTCTTCTTTCTTCCCCATTGTGGGATTGATATCTGTATAATAACATTAATTAAGATAAAAATGACAGTATGGTATTGCTGTGAGTTATCAAGGGTGCAAGGAAGAGTAATGACAAAAAAGCTTAAGAAATGATTTGTGATATCACCACCTGAAATAGCAATCACTATTTAATATTTAATTTAAAACTATTTCCTGGGCGCCTGGGTGGCTCAGTGGGTTAAGCCGCTGCCTTGGGCTCAGGTCATGATCTCAGGGTCCTGGAATGGAGTCCCGCATCGGGCTCTCTGCTCAGCAGGGAGCCTGCTTCCCTTCTTCTCTCTCTGACTGCTTCTCTGCCTACTTGTGATCTCTCTCTGTCAAATAAATAAATAAAATCTTTAAAAAAAAATAAAAAAAATTTTAAAACCCATTTCCCAATGGTTTTAATGGTATATTTGCAAAAGGTAAATATACTTATGGTACAATATAAGAACATGAGAGAGCAATACAAACATTTAGATCCTTTTACCACAGATAATATTTTTAGGTTGCTAGGACTGGAGGAGATTATGCTGAGTGAAATAAGTCAAGCAGAGAGAATCAATTATCATATAGTTTCGCTTATTTGTGGAGCATAAGGAATAACACAGAGGACATTAGGAGAAGGAAAGGAAAGTTGAACTGAGGTAAATCAGAGGGGGACACGAACCATAAGAGACTGTGGACTCTGAGAAACAAACTGAGGGTTTTGGTGGAGGTAGGAGGGGGGCATGGGTGAGCCTGGTGGTGGGTATTAAGGAGGGCACGTATTGCACGGAGCACTGCCTGTGGTGCATAAACAATGAATCTTGGAACACTGAAAAAATACAATAAAATAAAATTTAAAAATAAAAAAAATAAAAATCAGGTTAAGGATAAAATATATATATATATATTTTAGGTTGAGGACAGTCTAACCAATACAAGGTTCTGGGAAATTAGATATGCTTCCAAAACGGGATCTTTCTTTTGAGAATATCTTAATTTATGGTTTGTGACTTTTATCTTTTCCCATGATGATAACTGAGGGAGAGACCAAAGAAAGAAAAGCAAATGTATGTTTCAGTTGAGAGTATGCCAAATACAGAGTGACTCACAGCGTCCTAATCAGATAGGCGTAACATTTCACTAAAAAAAAGAGAGAGAGAGAGAGAGAGAAAGGTTTACCCCACCCACTTTGGAAACTGTTCTTTGCCAAAGCTCAGCATACTGACAGCTACTTTCTAGACATGTCACTATGCTTATTCTGGATCAGTAAGGAAATTTTATGAAAATACTGACCAAGGTGAGTTAAATCATTATAAGCCTCTAATGATGGCCTTTTTGATAGATTCAGTTATGAGTCTGGATATATATATTTTTTTTAGTTCAAGAACTAATCTCATTTATTTATGGCTTTTTATTTCTTCTACATTTTCTAGCATTTTATGTAACCCATATATTTTGGGGGGAAGTTGTAATAAATAATTCTACTCACATTTCTTTTTCACATCTAATTCTAGGATTACATAGGTTAAATAAATGTTTGGCTTAAAAGAACTCTCAGAATCATCTCCATGACCAAAATAGAGGCTTTTCTGCTATTACCTAGGGTTGGTTTTTTGCCAGAACAAAAATCCAGTCTTTAGAGAAGTATTAGAGATACCCTGATGTTTAAGAACAGTTATTTCATGAGTTATATAGAATGAGTACACTTTATGAATTATTGCTAATGGAACCTGCAGGAAGATCAGGCATTTTAAATTCATGGTTTAAATTCATGGTTTCCCAAAATGACAGTGCTTCTGAATCAGCTGGAAAATTTAAAAAAGAAACCGACAAGATAAAATCCTTAAAGGACCCAACACAGATCTACTGGGTCAGAATCTGGGAAGATTTATTATATTAAAAAAGTCTCTACAGGTGTTTCTGAAGTCGCAAATGTGGATCAGTGTTTGAGAAGTAGTGGCTATCAAATGAGCATATATTTACTTTCCAAGATGCTTCAACAGAAAGTAGGCTATAGTATCTAGCTGTAGTAAGAAAGTATCCAGCTATTTCAAGAAATCAGCTGTAAAATTTTAACTTGGGGAAATCCCAAGAGAGGAATTTTCTTTGTTCTTTTTTTTTTTTTTTAAGATTTTATTTATTTATTTGACAGAGATTACAAGCAGGCAGAGAGGCAGGCAGAGAGAGAGAGGAGGAATCAGGCTCCCTGCTGAGCAGAGAGCCCGATGTGGGGCTCGATCCCAGGACCCTGGGATCCTGACCTGAGCCGAAGGCAGAGGCTTTAACCCACTGAGCCACCCAGGCGCCCCCCAATAATTTTCAATTTCATGTTGCTTGTTTCCAAGATCTTTGTTGCCACTATTTCATGTATGGCATTTGTGAGAGAACTTCTGAGTTCCATGGAAAGTTATGACCACTTAACTGTTATATAGAAACAATGGACTCCATGATCAAAATAAGTGTTGGGAGATTTTAAAATGAGGGCTCAGTGTCTTGATTAAATCCTGAACAGATGCCCAATAAGAATTAATGAAGGGGGTGCCTGGGTGGCTCAATGGGTTAAGCCTCTGCCTTTGGCTCAGGTCATGATCTCAGGGTCCTGGGATCTAGCCCTGCATTGGGCTCTCTGCTTGATGGGGAGCCTGCTTCCCCCTCTCTCTCTGCCTGCCTCTCTGCCTACTTGTGATCTCTCTCTGTCAAATAAATAAATAAAATCTTAAAAAAAAAGAATTAATGAAGAGTACTTTTTTTTTTTTTTATTAGTAGTGGTAGTAGTTGTAGAAAGATGTGTGTAGTTGATTGATATCCAAGAGTAACATTAAAAATAAAACCCAGCAATGGCAACGGTCGCCAAACTGTGAAAAGAACCAAGATGCCCTTCAACGGACAAATGGATATGGAAGATGTGGTCCATATACACTATGGAGTATTATGCCTCCATCAGAATGGACGAATACCCAACTTTTGTAGCAACATGGACGGGACTGGAAGAGATTATGCTGAGTGAAATAAGTCAAGCAGAGAGAGTCAGTTATCATATGGTTTTACTTATTTGTGGAGCATAACAAATAGCACAGAGGACATGGGGAGTTAGAGAGGAGATGGGGGTTGGGGTAAATTGGAAGGGGAGGTGAACCATGAGAGACTATGGACTCTGAAAAACAATCTGAGGGGTTTGAAGGGACGGGGGCGGTGGTGAGAGGTTGGGGGAACCAGGTGGTTGGTATTAGAGAGGGCACATATTGCATGGAGCACTGGGTGTGGTGCAAAAATAAGGAATACTGTTATGCTGAAAATAAATTAAAAAAAAGAAAAGAAAAGAAAAAAATATAAAACCCAGAAGCCATAGCATCTTTGGCCATGTTATTGATCAAATGGCATCCCGGGTGTCAGGCAAATTCATAGGCCAAGTTTGATATATCGAGTATACATGTTACACAGGACTCTATAAACCCCAATATTACAAGATCTTTTCGTTGATTCTCTTCATGATTGTACCCCTCCTCATCACATCAACAAGAAAGGACCAAGAAAGAAGTTTTTGTTAGTGTCATATTTCGATATTCTGAATAGGCCAGAGCCAGACACCTTCGCTGCATCAGGGCAGCTATTGCTTCTAGAGGACAGTTATATCATGCCCTCCTTACACCCCCCCATTCCCTGGAAGCAGCACTCCCATTCCTCTGGGAATCCACCTCCCTTTCCTCCGTGCCCGTATTTTTGGAGGGAAGTCTTCATCATGATATCCCTTGAACTTGGCCCCACAGGTGGACACCTGACTCAAGAGCAAATGCTCAAGATCTTCTTGGGGATTTATTCAGGGGGCAGTTAAAAGGAAAAAAAAAAGCCTCTCATGTCTGCTGGTGGAGGCACAAGACAATCCTCTGTAGAAAAGAGAGAAGGCGAACAGAGGGGCAAAATACAGGGCAAGTTAGAGAGAGTCTGGGCAGTGCTGGAGTCTGTCTTAGAATCCCACGAGCCCCCTACCCCTCTTCCCTGCCTGCAGTTCTTTGTTTTTGTTAACCAAAAAGCTTTTCTTTTTGGCCTCAAAACCCAGATTGAACTGGGTTTCTATAACTTGCAACCAAAAGAGGTTTTTGGGTTTTTTTGTTTTATTTCGGTTTGGTTTGGTTTGGTTTGGTTTGGTTTGGTTTTAGAAACATTTCTCTTTTTTTCAAATTATTTTTAAAATTTTTTTGTTAACATATAATGTATTATATGTTAGCCAGGGGTAGAGGTCTATGAATTGCCAGGTTTACACATCACAGCACTCACCATAGCACATACCCTCCCCAATGTCCATAACCCCACCACCCTCTCCATACCGCCCTCTCCCCTGCAACCCTCAGTTTGTTTTGTGAGATTAAGAGTCTCTTATGGCTTTAATTCAATAACAATTCAAGATCTTGTAGGTTTTTATATACCATTTAGGGAAAGTACACATTATTTGACTTTCTCATATAATGTACTTGCTAAGGAACGGGGATAGCAGAGGCACCTTTATTGCTGGCTATTCCCTAAAAAACAGAAAACTAAAATAACAAGAGCCTCTGAGACAAACATAGGATTAAGCCCAGAGAGGGACCATAATATGAGAGCAGATTTCAACAGTTATTATTAAATATATTTTATATGTATTGTTTTACATAAATGCAAATATTTGTACACCTCAATTTCTTACAGACTAAATTTAGTACTGTATTTCAAGTTCAAAATTGTGATTTTTACTTTTATGTGTGTGTGTATGGTTTATGTTTGTTTGTTTGTTTTGTTTTTTAAGTAGGCTCCACGCACAACATGGGGCTGGAACTGACAACCGGGAGGTCAAGAGTTGCGTGCTCTGAGGACTGAGCCAGCCACCTGCCCCAAAATACCAGTGATTTTGAAAAAGATTCCCAAATGAGCTAAATTTATTATGCATGCATTTATAAGTTCTGGTAGTATATAAGATATGTTTTTATCCAATTTTAATAGATTTTATCTATTGGTTAATAATATTATTTTAATATTAATATTGATAATATCAATATTATTTTAACAAAATTTAGGTGATCTGAAGTGATCGGCATTCTTGCCAGAATCTTACTTTCATCTTAACTATGTAATCTTAGTAGTGGTTTAGATTTGACCTAACATAATAAACATTTTCAGACTTTCAAACAACAGAATATCTCAAGATGTCTTGTGTTCCGAACAATTACCATTATTTTTCATGTTGTTGTACTTTTTATTATTTGATCAGGTTTCCCTTGCAGTAGTTACTGTAATGTTAAAGTGTATTTTTTGTTTGTATTCATCTTCAGCCTGTTGACACGGCCTTTTGTAGTTTCAGTCTCTAGAGTCAAACGTTTGAGTCATAATCAAAGGCCCATTGCATTTCTAGAGTTTCCAACATGCCATGTTTTTTTGCCTCCTGTGAAGACATGAAAGAAATAGTTATATGGCCACAGGTGATGCTGACTACAGTGTCAATCTTTATTTTTGGCAAGTATGAAGCACTCTCTGTGGAATTGTGTCTGCATTTCTAGTCAGTAAGTACTAGTTGACTAGTACTTGTTGACTTGTTGTTCAGTGCTCAGCATTTGAGATAAAAATTATGGAAGAGTCAAAATGAAGGGAGGGCGTGGTCCCTTTGAGTTAATATACTTAACGAAAACAGAAGACAACAAACACTAAATTATACATTTCTTGGAAAATATAGGAATTGTACAGTACTAAGATGAGTGACAAGGATAGACAGAAACAAGGGAGGAGACATTCCCATGAAAACTTCCTGCATCATATACCAGTCAAATGATTAATCCATATTTGGCCTCCTACTGCCAAGACGTTCTATACTTTGTGGGGATATTGGTCCATTTCAGTTTAATTAGAAATTTCTTTCTTAGGTTTACTTGAGTGGTAATCTGAACTGTAAGTTTTGGCCTATGTAGTAGTTTAACTCTGTACCATCTACAGGCTGGTCATACAATCTGACCCCGTGTCAGGAGGGAATGACCTTCTGTCTTCTCACCTTACATTCCTCCAAAAGAAGAGTGTTAGGGACCTTGAGGCTTCTGGAATCATAAAGATTTCCTGTGCCCCTGAGAATTCTATAAAGTGAAAAAGATGCTCTCACTTTCCCACATTTATTTGAATAGAATGCCCCTTAGATTTGATCTTGGTGTGATAAAAGAAAAAAGGAAATGAATGGTATGAGACTTGAACTTCTTGAGAATCTACTGTGGCTCTTCAAGGATGTGTGTGTTTTGGAGGGTACTTTATTTTATTACTACGGTTAGTCCTCAGAACAACACTGTGAAGTGGGTATCATTATCCAAATGCCTTATGAGAAATTGAGACTTAGGGAGAATGAGCAGAGCTGAGCAGTCTCTCTTTACACGCTGTGGCTTTCTATTGCTTTCTTTTCAAGAGAGGTCTTTAAGTAAAGAGCTCTATACCAAAGGTGATCTTAGTAGTGGTGTATATTCTCATCCCATCTAGAACACTTTTGATGTTGACAGGGATCAACGTCATAATTACGTCCCAAACAAAAGTATAAACTGGGATTGTCTGGGCAAACCCTGACCTTTGGTGACTAGAACTTAAGGTACCTCCTAAGCCCCCAGGAGGTCCTGGCTAGGAGCCCTATAGCTTAGCTTAGGGACTTGACAATAGTAATTGCACCTTTGGTCCCCTGTCTGTGCACAGTATGAGAAAATAACCTCTTATATCAACATCCACTCAAAAAGCTTTCTTGCCTTTATAAGGTTTACTTGAGTTCTTGACAAAATTCCAAACAAAGGAGGGTTTTTCTATCTCTCCCAGCATAAGAGTTGAGTCAGAGCACCGTCTTACATAGCATTGTGCCTACTACTGCTAGGATACAGGCTCGCCTCGGGCCTCCCATCCACTCAGTTCCTCAAGGCTTGAGCAGGCTGGAGCTGTTCTCCAACTCTTTGCTCAGTGCTGTGGAATTGTTATCCCTACATATCACAGGAAAAGGTGAAATTAGTGTTGTAGGATCCCTTTGAGATCCCTGATAAGAGATGATTTGATGGTAGAAGACATTATTATGATAAACAGACCCTGGGATTCTGTCCTTGGGGTTATAAATGATACTCTCTCAATACTAACCTATGAAGAGATGAACTTCAAGCATTCACTTGGTAGCATCTTTTCGTGATTTCCATTATTTTGAATCAGCAAATGTCTAGCCAATACATAGTGAGAAATGCTGTGCATGATCATTACTTAACAAGAAACTTAAACTTGTTCTACATGCACAGATAGACTGACTCATGTTTTGAGTTGGGATAAGCACCACAGGTAGAAACTTGTTCAATTATATGCCTTGAAAGAGCCAACTACCTCACAGAAGAAACTCAATGTGTCAGCATTATCCAAAAGGATTCAAGATTGGATAAAGCCAAGTTAATAGAATCTTGTCCAGTTTTACTTTACTATCTCAAAACTTGCAAATCTTAAAAGGAATGCTAATTGTTACTTCATGCTAAACTAAAGAACCATACAATTGAAGCTGACTATATTCTATTACATAAATTATCATTTAATTTAAAGATACAAAGTTTAACACGAGACAATGATTTGACTACTCCCTTTACCTCTTTTTCTTAATCCCCATTAATTTACAGATTTGGGGCATCAGTATTTTGGCTCATATATAATTTGGATCTAAAATGTGCTGGTACTATAAGTGGTAGAATCATATTAACTTAGCAACAGATACTTATGCTTAGGAATAGTTTTCATAGCTTGGCGTTTGAAAATATATTTTAAACCACAAACTGTACTTCAAAAACAAAATACTTGATTTCAAGAATGTACAGTAAGAAGCTGTCACCAACATTTCTCCAATGAGTGAAGGGAGATACTTTAGAGCACCTAGAAATACTAACAAAAGCTATTGTAAGAGCAGATTAATGGAATTTTTAATTTGGTTAAGTTGTCTGCCTATAGACCTACTAGTGTTAGGTTAGTTACACCAACCTTTTTGTGGTTTAACTTTGGCTCTCTTTCACAGGAAAAGACATTTTTGCATTTCGTAATCAGTTGGCCACATCAAAGGGGAAAATGGAGCTGTCAGATAAACAAGCTCATTATTGATGTTGGTGTCTGGTCCACAGGACCGCAGAATCTAGGGAAAGAGAATAGCTTTGTGGTTATTTCAGGACTGCAGGCCAACACCAAAAATACGCATATGCAGAAACGTTGTCCAGCAGCAGTATGCAAACTTTAGAATGCACAGATGTTACCTGTGGTTCTCGCTAAACATGCGTTTCCCTTCCCTCCCCCAGCCCAGGAAAGATTCATCTAGACTGGAATGAGATCAGGAATTTCAGGTTTGCCAAGCACTTGGGTGTTTGTCTCCCAATGCTTGCAATCCAGATGCCACTCTGAGAACACTTATCCAGATCCTCCGGGATGAGCGCAAGGACTGGAAAGTGAAGCCGGGTGTGGTAAAGGTAGTTGTTAGAATGCTTCCCATAGCTGGGTCCGGGGACGTAGCAAGGCATGGATAGAAGCAAAATTATAGAATTGTATTTTCTCCCATTTCACTTTCTTTTTTATCAATTCCTCCCCTCAATCCACTCTCTACCCCATACACCCTTCAGACTAGACCCTATTTCTCTCAATCTTTCTAGGAGGAGAACTGAGATGAACTTACAGCGAGTCGCTTTCAAAGGGGATGGTTTCACTCTAATAGTATACTTTTGAAATATATTTCTCATCAACAGCTCCTCTATTTCTTTGAGAAGAAATTTAGTGTAGTGGCTCAGGTCAGGCTACCCAGATTCAAACTGCATCCCTATCATGTCTTCCCCATGTGCTTTTAGAGAGTGACTTAATGCCTCAGGTGGCCTTATCCTTTAAAAGGGGGATAATAGTCGCATCTAGATCGTAGGATTACTGTGAGGAGTAAATAAACCACTGGATATAAAACACTTAAAATAGCCCGAGGAAAATGTTAAAGCTATATAAATATTGTAAAAATTGAAGAAGGTTTTGAGTCTTGGGTTTAAAGGAAAAGAGGGTTTTCTTTTCACTAGCCTTCAGGAACCATTGGCTTCTCCATATAAACAGAAATGAATACATCAGGAGGAGGTGTAACCAACCTAAAGGAGCGTGAGAGAACTGTGACAACAAGAAAGGGGGGTTTTGTGAATGAAGCTGAATCCCGCATATCGACATGTGCATCAATAATAAAGAATTGTTTTCGAAGATACTCAAAGGTCCTTTGACCGTTTGGCAGCTATCCCTAATAACATTATCGTCATTATTATTATTTTTTAATCCAGGGAGAGAAGCACATTGTCTTAACATCAGTAAAGATCTCCCAGGAGAACTGACAAGCTCCTACCTGTCTGAGTGCCTGAGCAGGGTCCCTACAGGTGTTTGACAATGTGGTGATGAGGTTACCTGAGTATCTGGTACCAGAGCTTTGCTTGAAGAGAAAAATGCCCTTGTTTAGGGAAATACCGTGATATCGCAGGTGATAAAACCTAAGGACTTGAAGCAAAGACAGGAAGGAGACGAGGAAATAAAGAAATGGGTAAGGTACCCTACATTAGAAATAAAGACGCATTTAGAAGCAGAGAGAAGGCAGAGCAGAGACTGGGAGAGGAAACACTGAGAAAAGAGAGGGTATTCAAATGACACGGCATGGGCCAGAACCCTGGCATGGCATCGGAGACTACTAAGAAATTCCTATCACGTGATTGGGTAGGCTACCGCGGGTGTTTTAGGAGGAGGTGTTTTTAGTATTATGATGTTTTGTTTTGCTTTATTGTTTTCGCTTCCTAGTTTCTACCACCCACTCGCTCGTTTCTGTAAGGTTCCGTGTGATGCCCAGTATGCGTATGCATTTCCGTGGGCCTGTGTTGTGGTCCATAAAGGCTGGGGTGATAAAGGAAACTGTGGCTGGCTGATGTTCAAAGGCACAGGAAGAGGGGTCAGGGATCTCCACATGGAGAATTGCAGGCAAGACAGTGACAGGCCATGGTCAAACTAAGTGGTATAGAAACACAGTTGCCAGGTGGTGCCCCTGACTCGAGAGAGGGCAGGGCTACCTTCTCCCTGCCCAATTTAGTAAATATTATATATTGAGTGGATACTATATGCCATGTGATAATTATGTCCTCCACCCATAATCCCTATTGCCCCTCACAGGGACCTTTCAGGAAGGGACCACTGTGCCTTCTATGCAGGCAAGAAACCTGAGGCAGAGT
This sequence comes from Mustela nigripes, assembly GCF_022355385.1. Taxonomy (NCBI): domain Eukaryota; kingdom Metazoa; phylum Chordata; class Mammalia; order Carnivora; family Mustelidae; genus Mustela; species Mustela nigripes. The sequence continues at coordinate 51,196,273 of NC_081564.1, read as the reverse complement.
CAGGCTGATTCACCTGTCCAAGGTCACCCAGCTAGTCACCAGCAGAGCCAGGATGTAAGAAAACGCCACCCGTTCTAGAGCAGAACCCTCTTAACCCGGGAGGCGGTAGCGCTTTGATTGACTTCAGAGATGGAAAGATGAGAGCTGGGTTCTGCCTCTGAGCAGCCAAGTCAAAAGTTCAACCTGCAAGTTGATGACCTGCGAGTGGAGACCTAAGCACTAGGTGTAAACAGGAGGGCCTGGCTGGGCGCTGAGAGCCGGTAGTAATAGCAGAGAGCGAAGGCAGCACCTCTGGGAGTGCCAGAGACAGAGCCTTTGGCTCACAGCTCGGATTCTGCAGCTCTCTGGGGCAGGAGGTGGTCGAGAATCAGCGCCTTTTAAAGCATGTCTTTGTAGAGTAGAAAATACCTCACGGTGATGCATGACTTTTCCAATGAATTCAGAAATGAAAGAGAAATGCTTTATCTCACTATTACTCGAGCTGAGGCTGACAAGTGTGATATCATAGAAAAAGACAGAAAATTGGAAGGGGTTAGAAGAGAGTAGAGAAAAATGGTTGCTGTTTGCACATAACATTTTTTAAAAAGAATTTTTAAAAATTTATTTGGGAGAGAGAGAGAAAGAGCACAAGCAGGGGGAACAGCAGGCAGAGGAAGAAGCAGGCTCCTCACAGGGCAAAGAGCAGGCCACATCCAGGCCGGGACTTGATTCCAGGACCCCGGGATCATGACCTGAGCCAAAGACAGACGTTTTTAACCGACTGGGCCACCCAGACATCCCTGCATATAACATTTTAATCAACACATTACTGTGCTTGGAATTAGTAAACAACTAATAGAGGGTTGTTTACTGGTGCTTCCAGGAATCTTTGTGAAACACATCCTTATAATTTATTTTACAGAAACATGTATGGTAAGCTGACTATAGTTCCGATTACAGAATATAGGTTGAGTTAGTCAACTCCCACCTGAGTCATTCTTATAAATTCTGTTTGCCTTCTTTATATGTTTTTTAGTTTAACCCTTAAGGTATTATTAACTATACACACAAGGTCTTGACAAGTCAAAGTGCAGATGCCCAGAAACTAAGCAACACCAACTAATATTTCTGTCCCAGTCAGTCTTTGTTCAAAGCAAGTGTGCTAGGTTTCAGTGGAAAAAAATACTTTAAAATAATGTAAAATATGGTCTATTGAAGTGGGAAAAAAGTAAAGAAATCCGCAAAAATCAACATATTTTAAATATAAAGATGGCCATATTAAACCCCCTTGTCTCTCTGTCTCTCTCTCTTACACACACACACAGGACATGGAGACTAGGAGGTGACTTTCCATGAAATAGAAAAAGAACCTCTTCTTTTTGCACACACAGCCTTGTGCCAGAGCACGCAGCTAAGGAAAGAGGGCTATGGCCAGATTTCATTTCTTGCTCACCCCTCCCTAGGGGTCCTTACTCAGGACACAACCCAAGTAAACATACACAAGTAGACTTTTGGGGAAAAAACCTTACTAGCAGCAACAATATCATATCGTGCCATATCATTTATAGTTAGGAATGACCTGAATAAGATATATGCATAATCTATATGAAGAAAATTGCATTTACTATGAAATATAAGACAATAAGTTAAGAGTCATAGCTTGTGAATATCAAATATTTTAAAGACATCAACTACCTGCACAAATATTTACAGGCTTTGGAAACTTTTGTGTTTGGGAAATACTGTGTTCTGTAGCAAAGGTCAGAGAGGATCCAAGGGGTGTTTCTTAGAGCAGGAAACTGATTCCAGAGCACAGCACAATCCCATAGAAATGTATGTCCTCTTCAACTTTCCAAGTTTGCATAAACAACACTGGCTCTCCAAAGGAGAAAGCTTTTTTTTTTTTTTTAAGATTTTATTTATTTATTTGAGAGAGAGAGAGCACACGTGTGCACACGCAGGGGAAGGGCAGAGGCAAAGGCAGAGGGAGACTCCTCTCTGAACAGGGACCCGGTGGCAGCAGATCCCAGGACCCTGAGATCATGACCTGAGCTGATTAACTGACGAAACCACCCAGGCACCTTCCCTTCCCCTGCCCATGGAGAAATCTTATAGGCAATAAAGAAAGAGGGAGGAAAGCTGGAAGGCTGGGCATTTATCACAAATAGATTGCGACAGTTCAGAAGATAAGATGGAACTAACATAAACAGGTGAGTCCAAGAATCACTATGTTTACCACAAGTGTCACCATCCCTTCTGTCCTTCATCCTGAATTTCCCCAATCTTTTACTCTTATTTCTTTGAGGACTTTGACCAGTCAGCCTGTCCATTTATCACTGCCCATGAGTTATGAATCGCTATAATTCAGGCTATTTTTCCCTTCATACAACATGAGAAAACAAATATACGGCTCCTGGCTTTACTTATGCGGAGAATTTCCCTTCACCGTCAGGACCACCCCTGAGTGGGGGGATAAGATGGCAGCGGTCCACTTACAGTTAACTTTAACATCCTGTGTTGACCCATTGGAAAGCCAGGAAAGGTTTAGTTTCTGTTTTGTTTTTCCATGCTTCACCGTTCAATCATAATTGCCGCTGTGAGGTTACATGTGTTAGTTGAGGAAGAGACATGAAGACAAAAGAAGTAAGAGCTGAAGGAATCTGGGCTGTCTGGTAATATAATTTATTTGTGCCTTCTGGGCCTTCTTGGACCCAATGCCAAATATATAATATCTATCATCTAATGAATTTTTTCATGCTCTCACAAGTGAGACCAAGATCTTATGTTTTGGTATATTTGTATAATATCCAGAACATGAGGGAAAAACAGTTGCATTACAGAGCCCTTCCTCAGGGAGAGCCAATTTACCTTCAGTCAATGGATTCTGCATCAGTAAGCTCACTTACACCAGGAAACTGGACAGAGAACCATAAATCTTCTGCTACGATGGCTATCAGCCTTTTTCTCTTCACCTTTTGACAAAGCAGTACCCTGATGGGTGTTCATATATCTCTACTCTTAGAACACCATAGATTGTTATCCATCACCACAGATGTTACTGGATCCAGGACCTTAATTGCTGCTCCAGCCTTGCTGCTCATTATAATAACTATGTCAAACTTGCATCTGGCCTCTGCCATTCTGGAATCTCATTATCCCCATCACCAGTAGGAAGTGGTGGCATCATTGTTTACTATGAACTCCAGCCCTACAGAGGATGATCACTATTAATTTCCTCAAAGTGCCAGTATCCCTGCCTCAGGGGAGTCCTCAATTCCTTAATTTAAGTAATACCTTCTAGTCCCTCTCAAGAAGCATAACCAGATGATGAGCTCTACCATCTCATGTAATAAATTCATTAAAACATTCCCACTCACAAACCTTACGGCCACCAAATTTCAACATCTCCACTTCATTTACTATACACCATTTCCATGTCCAAATTTCAAGGAACATTCTCAGCAACATATTAGGATCGGCTTCAAGGGTGCTCGCTGGGCATTAACTCTTTGGTCAAAGAAGAATGTTCTCATACCAAAAAGTTCTTCCTTATTCAGTTTTATATCCTGCTTTCTGTAGTTCAACACTAACTTTCATGTGTGATGTCATAGTTCATGTGGGTCTAAATGGACCAGCACATTCAATTCCTTTAGTGTGTAAGCTGTTTTTCTCCAGAGCAGAGATTTTATATCCCCATAAGGCTATGTTGATGTTTGTGATGCTTAATCTTATGTGTCAACTTGTAGACTGTGGTGTAGACTGTGCCAGTCTAGATGTTGCTATGAAGGCATTCTTTTTTTAGATGTGATTAGTTGGGGCGCCTGGGTGGCTCACTGGGTTAAAGCCTCTGCCTTTGGCTCGGGTCATGATCCCAGGGTCTGGGATCGAGTCCCACATGGGGCTCTCTGTTCAACAGGGAGGCTGCTTCCTCCTCTCTCTCTCTCTCTCTCTCTCTCTCTGCCTGCCTCTCTGCCTACATGTGATCTCTATCTGTTAAATAAATAAATAAAATCGTTTTAAAAAATAAATAAATAAAAAAATTTTAAAAAGATGTGATTAGTTAATAGACTTTAAGTAAAACATATTATCCTCCATAATTGGGTGGGCCTCGTACAATCAAGTGAAGGCCTTAAGAGCAAACACAGAGTTTTCCTGATATAGAAGAATTCTCCTCAAGACTGCGACATAAAATCTGTCTGAGTTTCTAGACCACTGATCTGCAGAATTTGGATTCAAGATATCAACTCTTACTTGAGTTTCCAGCCTGTGGCCTGTTGTTTGGATCTCAAACTTGTTACCCCTAAACCCCCAACTGCATGAGCCAATTACTTAAAATAAATAACTCTGTCTTGTTCTCTTCTCTTCTCTCTCTCTCTCTCTCTCTCTCTCTCACACACACACACACACACACACACACGTATTCATTGGATATATATTGGTTCTACTGATTCTCATTCTTGGAGAACTCTGACCTAAACTTCTTTATGGTCCTGAAAGCGTAAGTCTTGAAAGCAAAAAAGTCTTGAAAGAGGCTGCTCACTTCTAGCAAGGAGCATTCATCCTGAAGGTTTGTCTTTTAAGGCCACTTCCTATTGTTTTGGCCTGGGTTTTTTCTCAGAGGAGAGCCTAAGGCAAGGTAGAGACTTAAGTGCAGCTTGTTTATTTAGGAAACAATTTCAAGAAGGAGCAGAGGGCAGGAGAGAGAAATATGAGAGAAGGAAGGAAAAGCCAATACACAAGTACAATACTGAGTCTGTCACCAGCAGAGGTGACTGATGCACAAGGACCCTTAGGAAATGTCTCCCAAAACTTTCTGGCTAAAGGATGAAAGGGAGAATTATTTACCCCTCAGCTTGCATTTTCATTGTTCAAGATTATGCTCCATATTATGCGCATATGGGCACCATGGAGATTCATTACTTCCATAATGAAACTTGAAGCTTGTCATGCAGAACTACTTGAGGGGTAAAACAGTAAACTCAACCATTCTATTCTCTGGTCATAACCAATCTCCTATAATTCGATCCTCTCATTTTGTTACTATTATTTTATGTGTTTTCCAACTCTTAATCTTTGATCTCTACAATTTATCCCATTCACAGTGCCCTGCTAGTTTCAAGTAGGTTCAAATTCTTCCCCACCAAGGGCTAGTTCTTTGACCTTGGGAAGTTACTTAGACTCTCTAGGCCTCAGTTTTCTTGTCTGTAAAACATCATAATAACAGTACTAGCTTTCTGGAGTTGCTATGAGCACGATTTGAGATAATGCATGTAAACTACTTAACAGTGTCTGATACATAGAAACCAGTCAATAAACAGTAGCTGTTATGACTTGAATGGTGATTATAATAATGATGATATTTCCAGCTCAGATACTGTAGTTCATCACTGTATCTACTCTCTTAACCCTTAACCCTTGGCTTTCTGTTGGCCCTGACTAATAAGCTTCAAACCTGATTTATAGTCTTCATTTCAGTTGGACTATTGAAATATCTTGCAGTTGTGCAAACTAAAGAAGAGAGATCTTAAATAAAACAGTGACAGTAAGGTCAGAGAATAGGAGGAAAGAGAAGAGTGAAGGATAAATTTGGTTTATGCATTACTTACTAAGACAGTACAGGGGTGTGAACTAACTTGGTGGGAAAGATGATATAGTCCATTTATCCAGGCCATATAATGGCAATTTCTACTGTAGTACTGTAGAAATAATTTTCTATCTCCTTTTCCGCTACCTCTGTTAATTAGAGTTCATATGTAAGAGTTGTATATGTACCCCTATTTATTTATTTAGCTAGTTGTTTACATCAGCATGAGCTTGTAATGTTTATTTTATCGTTTGGGTTATAGTCCAGTAATACGTAATTATTTGGTTGCTCAAGTTTTTCTAACTTTAGCCATTGGGAAGTCTTTTAGGTTTGCTTCTGTGTCCTTCTGGCCTGCCACCATCCCTTTCTTTTTTGAGCACTTCCTAGATGTGTAGGTTCATCTGGTATTTTTCCTGCCTCAAACCTGCAATCAGTCTGTTTTAAAGGATTTCTGGATTTTTTAATTGCAGATTTATTTATTTAAGATTTACTTACTTATTTTAGAAAGAGATAGAGAGAGGGGGAGGAAGCAGGGGAGGGAAGGGACAGAGGGAGAAAGAGAATCCTCTAGCGACTCCCAGCTGTGTACAGAGCCCAACATGGGGCTCTATCCCAGGAGCTCAAGATTATGACCAGAAATCAAGAGCCAGACGTTTAACTGACTGAACCTACCAGGTACCTCTTAACTGGAGATTTAGAAACCAAGGTCTGAGGACTGGATATGCTCATTGCTACTGGGGCATCAAAAATTACGGGAGGAAAAAAAAACATACAAAAGAGACAAAACTGACAAAGGAAATTTCTGTAACGATATTGATGAGCGGTTTCAGGAAATCAGCTGTGTTGAAGGCCTAGAACTCCATGATGCCATATTGGAGCAAGAAGACAGAAATTTTCCAGAAGAATTCCTGCAAAATATAAATAGAACTGAGCAAATTCTAGGTTATGTCTAACCTAATCAACAGTCATAATAAGGTTGAAACTTGGCATTGATTTAATCTAAATTTATGAAGGAAGTTGAGTGAGTGGTTGAGAATTATGGGTGGGGGATGTAAGAGAGATAAACACATATTTTCCGTTGTAGAAAGTCAATGGTCTAAATTTGGAAAACAACAGTTTCTGTACAAACACGGTATTTAGTAAAGTGATGGCAAATAACAGAACAATTAGCTTAAAAAAATTGAATTTACTTGCTTTTAACAGTGAGAATTGGGATTTGGAAGGAATAAGGCAACAAACTGTGATATTTTTTGAACAATGTATTTGAGACTTACATAATCTATTGTTATAAATAAAATATTAAATTAAAAAGGAAAAAAGAGCACAGCCACAAGTTACAATGGATAAAGATGGATGGAGTTGCATTTTTTCCAAGTAAAATAAATTCAAAAAGACCCACAACTAGAGATATATTTGCAAAATATTTGCATTTCGGGACCAGGAAAAAAAAATCCTGAAAGAGTGTGCAAAATGTAAAAATTAACAGAAAATAAGTTTAAGGAAAAATAAATAAAAGCTGTGACCCAAATATATCGTATCCTAACAAATTGCCTATCTTGTGTGAGGTCAATGGAAATTCAGTTTAAAAAACTTTTAAGTTCACAAAACATGTACTTACTTTTAAAAAAGCATTTTCATATTTAAAAATTTGAAACTAAATATGAAATTTCACAGATTAAGTAACTGATTTGCAAAGAAGTTGTGGCTTTTTTGTTGTTTTGTTGGTTTTTTGTTTTTTTACTTACTCAAAATATGCAAATGTAAGAGGTCGAACCAACATTTAAACCCAGGTCTGTTTGGGTGGGAGCGTTATTCCAAGAGATTGACAATGTTTCCTCTTCTTCCTATTCTGCCTTTTTTTTTTTTTTTCTCTTTATCTATCCCTTTCTTCTTCTGCTTGGAAAACAAAACAAACTAACACAAAGAAAACCTCTGTAACAGATTCTTAGAAAATAATTTTAAGCTCAGAATACAAAAAAATCTCTCAATTTTTCCTAAAGAAAAAAATAATGTGTGTGGTTTTTTTTTTTTTTTTTTTTTTTTTTCCCCAATGAATCTACAGCAGCAGCAAAAGGGGACAAAAATCTGTGTGCTGGGCATTGGGCTGGGTTCTGGGGAGACAATGATGAACAAGACTGATGACGCCCTGTCCTAAGGAAGGACACACTCTAATGAGGAAGATAGATAAAGAGACAAAAAACAAAAAAAGTAAGCAAAATGCAATGTTACGTTGTAGTAACTGCTAACAAGAAAACAAAGAAGGAGTTGGCAGAGAAAATAATGGGGACCAGGGTACCTACTTTACACTAGGTACCCATGACAAACTCTGAGATGATTTAAACAGATTCATAGTAGATGAGAATAAGGAGCCACATGTTAGGTGGTGGGGAGGGACTCCAGACAGAGGGACAGGAAGCAGCCAAGTCAAGACAAGAACGACTTCTGAAATGTGTGGTCCTCTGTAGACAAAGTTATTTCTCAATACTTAATCTTCTTCTTTTTCCATTCAACAAATAGGAATTGCTTCGCTCTATGTGGGAGGCATAATTCCAGCCACTGGGAATACACCGTCCCTGAACATAAAGAATTCATCATCCAGGAAGGAAAACGTACTAGTCCACTGGAGGACCTACTAACGTGTAGAAGCCTCATATCAGAAGAGTAGCTAAGGGGCGCGTGGGTGGCTCAGTGGGTTGGGCCTCTGCCTTCAGCTCGGGTCATGATCTCAGGATCCTGGGATTGAGCCCCACATCGGACTCTCTGCTCAGCGGGGAGCTGCTTGCCCTTCTCTCTCTGCCTGCCTCTCTGCCTCCTTGTGATTTGTCTGTCAAATAAATACATAAAAATTAAAAAAAATAAAAAGAAGAGTAGCTAACACCAATTTGGATGGGGATAACAGAACTAGGAAAGGTTTGCCTACAAAGTGATGTCCAATTAGATACATGGACTTAAATAGGAGTTATATGTAACTAACAATACGTGAAAATACATGGATCAAAACTGGTTTGATTTGGTTTGGTTTCATCGTTCACCATCAGATCAAGAATCTTGAACAAATGACTTCTACATTATTATGGACGGAGTTGTGTGACCCCAAAATTAATATGTTAGAGTCCTAACCCCCCAGTACCTCAGAATGTGACCTTATTTGGAAACAGATGTTAAGATGAGGTCATGAAAGTGAACACTAATCCAATACAACTACAATTTCTAAAAAAGGCAAAATTTGGACACAGAGACACATGTAGAGGAAGACAATGTATGAAGACATGTAAGAAAAGGTAAGGGAAAGACATCAATCTACAAATAAAGAAGAAAGGACTGGAACAGGTCCTTCTATCAGAAGGAACCAACCTTGCTAACATCTTGTGAACTCTGAGATAATAAATATCTGGTGCGTAAGTCACCCATTTGTGGTATTTTGTTACGATAACTCTAACAAATGAATACAAGTATAAACTTGGAATTACAATATCATATTAAATGAAACAAATATGCAGAAATGCATACCCTCACCTACTGACAATATATCATAGGCACACACGTAAACACACATGTGCACATATACATGTACAAACATTACGCCCTGGGGGAGAAAATATTTGCAAAAGATATATCTGACAAAGGTCTGTAATCCAAAATATGCTTAATCCATCCAAAATATACTTAAAATTCAACAAGTACAAAATTATACAAGTAATCCAAAAAATACTGAAAATTCAACAGTAAGAAAACAAAGAAACCAATTAAAAAATGGGCCAAAGAACTTAAGAAACCTCACCAAAGAAGATCCATAGATGGAAAATAAGCACATGAAAAGTTGCTTCACATCAGATGCCACTGGGGAGATGCAAACTAAAATAACAATGAGATATCACTACACACCTACTAGAATGATCAAAATCCAGAACACTGACACCACCAAATGCTCCTGAGAATGTGGAACAATAGGAACTCCCATTCATTACTTGTGAAAATGCAAAATGGTTCAGTCATGTTGAAGACAGATTGGCAGTTTCTTACAAAACTAACTACGCCCATCATATAATCAATCCATCAAGGGAACTGAAAACTTAGGTCCACACAAACACCTGTACATAGCTGTTTCCATCAGCTTTGTTAATTATATTTAATTTTATCTATAGTTATAATTAATAATTGCCAAAACTTGGAAGTGATCAAGCTGTCCTTCAGTAGGTGAATAGATAAACCATAGTACATCCAAACAATGGAATATTATATAGCACTGAAAATAAATGAGCAATCAAGCCATGAAAAGACATGAAAGAAATGTGAATTTATACTACTAAGTAAAAGAAGCCAATTTGAGGAGCCTGTGTACAGTATAATTCCAGTTATAATGATACTCTGCAATACGCAAAACTATGGAGGCAAGAAAGAGATCTGTGGTTGTCAGGAGTTAGGAGGGAAAAGGGATGATTAGACAGAGCACAGAGGATTTTTAGGGAGGTGAACCTACTCTGTATGATATGGTAATGATAGATGTATGTCCTTGTACCTTTGCCCACATTTGTACAATGTACACCACCAGGAGTCAACTGTAGTGTAAACTATGGACTTCCGGTGATCATGATATGTCTCTGCGTCCTCACTTGCAATGAACTTAACACTCTTATGTGAGATATTGATAATGCAGGAGGCAGGGGGTGTATGAAAAATCTCTGTACTTTTTTCTCAGGTTGCTGTGAACCTAAAACTTCCCTAAAAAATAAAGGATCTAAAAAAACCCAACAGCTTGTTTCGCAAGGCCTGTATAATGTAGAGTATACAACAAAGTACGTGAAAGCAAAATAAATCCTTCTAATTTGGTAAATGTGAAGTATGTTAAAAAATCTATTTATAGGTAAATATGCCAGCTTTGTAAGTGGTACTTGATAATTAATTCTATATTTTGTTGCATAAGTGACAATGGTTTTCACAGTTACACTGAACTGAAAATAAAACAATCTTTTTTAAAAAAGATAAGGTTTTCTCCAATAACATTAATCATAGCCATGTCCTAACTGCCCAGTTTGCTGTCATTTGCTGGATTTGCAAATTGTGAAGATGGGAGCAACTTCCTTGGGGACTTGATTGCATGTTTTTATTTATTTAGACATTTATTGGAGTTTATTAAAATTAAAAGAGTATACTTTTGCTGTAAGATTGGATAATGAAAATGAAAAGATGTTGTTAAACAGCATATAGACATCTGTATAAATAGGATAGGCTCAAGTTTAAATTGCTGAGGGGAGTAGATGAGATGTCCTTAGAGATCTTCTTGTATTATTTTTTTATTATCAGATTATGCTGGGAAATCTTCCACTTTATTTCCTCACTTCCTGCCAATCCTCTGTCTGTCCAAAAATGTGTACATAAAATGACAAGAGGAAGAGGTTCACCTCTGTAGTCATCAGAACCTCTAGAAATGCCCTGAATTTGCTACTTTTCCTCCAAATATCTGTAGTATCCACAGATTGGACAACAGGTGTTTTCTCATTAGGATTTCATTGATTCCTGTTTTAGAGTAGTGTTCTGTCAGCTTCCTCTTAAGGTAAGGCTAGTGATTCTCACTCTTGGTATGGTAGCACATTAAAATCACCAGGAAATTTTGTGCCGTTTTATTTGTGTGTTTTGTTTCTTTTTTAATGAATGTGAATGAGCTCCAATCCCAGAGGTTCTGATTTCATTGGTCTGAGGTGGTGCCCAGACATCAGTATATATATTTAACTCTCTAACTGATCGCAGTGTGTAGCCAAAGTTGGAAATCCCTGATCTGGGCTGTGTTTCTCACCCTGGCTACTCATCCAGATCACCTGGGGCACTTGTTAAAAATACAGATTCCTAGGCCACTCCCTCAAGAACCAGATGCCATAAGTCTGAGGTGGACCAAGGAAATCTGCACCTTAATAAGCACACTAACTGCTTCTGATAACTAGCCAAGTTTGAGAAACACTGGAGACGTCCAATAAAAAAATGCAAAACAAGCTAGACTGGTCGTTTTTTTGCTTTAAGACAGAATTTTCTCAAACTCATCTTAACTGCAGCCTCTCATTGAAAAAAATTTCCTTTCGAAATAGTCTACTTTTTTCTGTGTGTGTATGTGTTTATGTAAGTGTATCTGGTTTAGCTATCCACCAATGTCTTTCAGAGCATTCAAGAACCAATTTGCGATATTTATTTTATACAGACACATTCACACATGCACACAATGTAGAAAAACAACAAACTAAATAGTGGTAAAATATTTGTGTATATATAATCACTCTAAACACCAAAAACACTTTTCTAAGTGATATTTTTCTTTGGGGAGCATTACTTGCTCTACAATCAGAGCCTTCTTTCCTTCCCAGTTCTGAATCATCATGTTCTATCCAAACAAATTGGAGATTCTTAATTGACGTTCTTAGAGTCTGACAACACAGGGTCTAGGATGCATATAATCAAGCACATTTTCTTTCAATTTTCAAATCTTCCTCACCAGAACACCTTATGCTCATCTTCATTTTAGAGATAATACCACTAATTGGGGGTGGGAAAGGAGTTCCATTCTGCTGACCAGTCTTTCCAAGCGGCTCTGCCCAATGAGACTGTCTACAAAGCTGCTTTGTTAGACAGGTGTCTTTCAACCAGGGATCAGATTGCAGCTACCAAGTCCAAGTGGGTGGAGTAGGGATGGAAGGACTCCTATATTTTCATAGTTTAAATATTACGAACAGCATTTTAATTTACATTATCTGCTGTGTTCATGTGTACTTCTCAAATCAGCATGGGGTTCTAGAAATATAGATTTCACCTAGAAAGATCACTTTGCAACTGGTGCTCAGTTGCAACTTTGCAACTGGTGTTCAGTAAATATCAAGTTGTTGCTCCAGACCCAGGAGGATTTCCACATTTAGCAAACGAAGAAAACAAACATAAATGAATAAAACAAAACCATTGTCAACAATAATAAGAAAATAATATATTTTGAGACAATAACAAGTGAGGTTTCCTTCCTTTCTCCCTTCCTCCGTTCCTCCGTTCCTCTCTTCCTTCCTTCTTTCCTCTTCATTATCTTCTTCTCTTTTGACCTATGGATGTTTCTTTAAACCCTCTGCTGTTAGATTTTTTTACTCAGGCTCAATATTTTTATTTTGTTTTAATTCTTCTGAGAAAATGACATGTTTTGATGTATTTTCTTGCTCTTTCTTTTTCTTTCTTTTTAAAAATTTTAAAAAGATTGTATTTATTTATTTGACAGAGATCACAAGTAGCAGAAAGGCAGGCAGATACAGAGAGGGGGAAGCAGGCTTCCTGCTGAGCAGAGAGCCCGATGAGAGCCCAGAGATCCTGGGATCAGGACCTGAGCCAAAGGCAGAGGCTTAACCCACTGAAAATTTTTTTTTAATTTAAAAAATTCAACTTTTTTATATTTACAATTGGAAATAAAATGAGATTGTTCAGGTCCAAAAACAGAACATACAGAACAGACAATCAATGCTTTTCTTGTTGGCTGCTTAACAATGAACTTTCCAGAAAAAAAATTAATTAAAAAGAAAATGCCTCTGATTAGAATGAGTGATGATTGCTGTGGTGTAAAGATTGCCACCATAGCTGATTTCAAGCTACCAACTTGATGTCTCTTGTGCAGACGCTAGAAGACATATGCGCTGTTGGCTCTAGAGAACCTAGACATGCAGCTTCAGCATGCCCCTGGCAGGAACTTTACTGGCATTTGTTCATTCAATATACGTTATAACCCAATGAAGTAGAAGAAGAAACACGTAATTTAAAATTAGAACAATTGGGTCTGAGTCTTGGTCTGGCTACTTACTGGCCATATGAACTCAGGTAAATAACTTCATTCTCTCTGAACCTGAGTCCTTGGAAATAATGTATTTAAAACTCGCTTTTTAATTACTTCCTTTGGAATACTTTCTACTTCTTAGCATGTGTCAAATTTATTATCAGGTAAGTCATGTTGATAGTATGTGCCCTTGATAGGATGTAATGAAAACTCCAGTCTAACCATGAGAAAAATATCAGACAAATCTGATAGTACCAGCTCTCCCTGAAACGGTCCAAGTCATCAAAAACAAAGATAGCTTGAGAGGCTATTACAGTCAAGAGGAACTTAGATGTAATGTGTTACCCTATATAAGACAGTGGAACAGAATAGGTACATTAGGTAAAAACTAAGGAAATCTGAATGAAGTATAAACTTTAGTTTATAATAACAGTTGGGTGCCTGGATGGTTCAGTCCATTGAGCGTCCAACTCTTGGTTTCAGCTCAGGTTGTGAGATTGAGCCCAGCGTTGGTCACCACACTCAGTGGGAGTCTGCTTGAAGATTCTCTCCCTCTGCTCCTCTCCCAACTTTCACTCTCTCTCCCCTCTCTAAAAGAAATAGATCTTAAAAAATAACAATGCATCAATCTTGGTTCATGAATAATAACAAATGTACCATACTAATGATATTAATAGCTAATGATATTGGTAATTATTAATAAGCTATTAATAACATGGGAAACTATATGCAAAGTATATGGCAACTCTCTGTAGTGTCTTTGCAATTTTCTGTAAATCTGAAACTGTTTTAAGCATAAAAATAGGAACAGAAAAACCAAGTGTAAAATTTCCTCTGTGATTGTTGAAAACAAATATTATATACTATCACCACTGTCCTCTTCTGTTGGATGAAAATTCCTCTTTTCTTTAACCATTCGCTGCATGATACAACTTGAAATTTTGTCTCTGACTAGGAGTTTCTGATCATTTCCTGCAAAAGCATTGCTCTTTCATGCTTCTTCAGTTTTGATTATACAGTTCTTGGGAGACTGTCTTTCCCCTGGACTCTTCTTTCTGGTTAACTCCCATTCTTTTAAGAGCCACTTAAAACTACTTCCTTCCTTGCAACACACAAGATCTAGTAACCTTGCCTTTTTATCTGCCACGCTGAATGACTTTCTTCTCGACCCATGGCATTTGTTCATAGCTGTATGTTATCATGCCCTGTTGTAATATCTTTCTGTTTCTCTTATTACACTGTGAGTAGAGGTCAGCCCTCTCTGCTGAAAACCTAAGAAAGCACCAGTGAGGATAGAAAAGTCATGTTGACTATTGGTTGATAAAGTTGGGATGTTGGTCATACTTGGACCAGCTCTTCCTACTTCTTCCTTTTTTTAAGATTTTATTTATTTATTTAACAGATTGAGAGAGAGAGAGAGAGAGAGAGAGAGAGCGCTAAGCAGGAAGAATGGCAGGCAGAGGGAAAGGGAGAAGCAGGCTTTCCACAGAGCAGAAAGTCCAACATGGGACTTGATCCCAGGACCCTGGATTCATGACCTGAGCCAAAGGCAGATGTTTAACCAACTGATGCATCCAGGCTTTTCCTCCCAATGCATTTTGGTCAGTTCTCCTGCACCTCTCTCCTTTCAGGTGTTCTTCGTCTTCCTTCTACTTATGGAATCCCTTTCTACCTTTCATGTCTCCACTTATGGGATAGACTCATCTCTCCTCTGAACCTCAGTTTCATTTATAGTTAGCAAGACATCATTAATTGGCCTCTCCTTGTTTTAATGTACTTTTTCAGTTTGTCCGAACTCAGGACCCTTGTCTTATGCTATGCTTGTGTTCCTCACTGGTCACCTTACTAGGTCACCTTACTAACAAATTTGACTAACTAGTATGCACTGATGGTTTGGCTTTCTGGTTATCTTATTCTGCACCAAAAGTCCTTCCTCTGAATGCTGGGAACACTTCAATTCTATACCAATACTTAGCATGTGTTTATATGTTTGTTGTTCCATTTTCTCTTTGATACATACACATTTTGTCTGCTTAGCAACATTGTAAGCATTTTTAGGGCATAATTGTTCTTCCCTATGAGCCACAGAAAAGATACTTAATAAATAATGAATTTATTTTACACTCATACTATCTGAGAACCTGCTAAAATATTGGGTCTGAATCCAAACTCTGTGAATGGAATCTGGGAGTTCTTAAACTCTGCATTTTCTAGACTAATTATTCAATGGCAGGGGACTCATCTGTTACCAGTTGATTGCAGAAGCATTTATAATGCAATAATAATTTGAGCCCAGTGGCTAATTGAGGCTAATTCTTAGAGGGAGTGTGCTTTAAAGGGTGTAGTTTCTTTTGTTTAATGTTACTCACTCTTAATCCACTTATACTAAGAAAACCACAGTTAGCATAAATCTAAAGTATAGAGGTGTATTTTTAATGCAGTGTAGTCTAAAAATAGTCATGGGCTACTACTATCTCTTTCTCCATATGTAACTATTTATATATTCTACACTAAATCTGTAAGACAAAAATATACTTTATTAATAAAAATAGAAATGTAGATGTTTAAGCAAAGATTTCTTTCCATTCTATATTTTGTCTTTGTTTTATGACACAACTAATAATATTAAAGATTTTCCCAATATTTGCCATTTCTTTTAACTGAAATTCACTAAGAGGTTTACGGAATTTAACACTGCTCCTTCTGCTCTAGGTTGGTTAATTATGATTCCTTTGTGCCCCATCAGACAGTTTATTGTAGCCGTGTCATTTAACACTTTTCTTTGAGCAAATCCTGATCTAGCGTGTGGTACATAATAGGCATCAGTACAGCTAGTTGAGTCAATCACTCTCTCCTCTTCTATGTTTTCTCATGTCTTGTCTCTTTTTCTTTGCTGGTCTTTCCACCTTTGATTCATTTTTTAAAAATCTAATTCATTTTTAATAGTTTTGTCAAGCATATAATTTTAAAATTATAAACTTGGGTATTTTCCATATATATATATATATATATATATATATATATATATATTTCACAACTACAGTCTTTAAATTTGTGCCAAAGAATTTTAAAATCCTAAGTATTGTGGTTTTGTTTCAAAATATTGGTATGTATACAATTATTTCATTTAAAGAAGACTAGACTTATAGAATGCTTTACATACCATTTTAAAATATTACAACTCAACTATGCCATCAAGATATCTTCATTTTCTAGTATCTATTTTCTAGTACAATAGGTGAACAGGGCATTTGCCAGGCTACCCATGAGCCAATGTAAGTTGCAGCCTGCTTCTCCTCTGTGACCTGGTACTTCCTATGATTCTCTTCCTAGACTTAGGTTCTCTCTCTCTTTTTCTCTCTCCATATGTAATATATAAAGTATGGTATAATATATCATAAACTAAACTATATATATAGTTTAAATATTTAAATTCATATGTGTGTGTGTATATATATATATATGTATATATATATATATATAAAATGTTACAACATCAGAAAAAATTAAAACAATTCAAAGCATGACTATTCCTCTTAATCCCAGGCAGAAGAAGAAAAAAAAAAAGAAAAGAAAGAAAGAAAAGAAAATCATCAGAAGTTATTCACGGATTCCACTTCCTGGGCTGCCCCAGTATTCTGTCTTCATTGTTCATGGTATGAATCTTTCTACCCCACTGTCCACTAAGATGAATATCCACCTGCCTCACCAGACCAGAATAGTCCATAGGACAGAGTGATGCAGCAACATTCTCCAGAAGTCAAATTATTTGGTGTAAAATAATACCACCAAGGCTTCAGCAAAACATGCCATAATTGTGCTCTCCTTTCAGAATAGTGGTAAAATAGCAAGACGCTCAGTCTAACAGGCTTGGCTCCGTTAAGGTTAACACCAAGCTTTCTCACTGTACCTGAGCCCTCTATCCTGTTTTCGAGAAACACAGCGCACACATGCACACACATCTTCAAAGTAAAGGCAGAAACTCTCCAAAACATTCTAGTTCAAAATCACATAGGAAAACTTTTCCCAAGCGGCAGCATGATTTACAAAATGTTTCGCTATCCACATAATAAAGGTGTTTTGTCTGATCACGCAGAGTACTCTGTTTCCCATTCTCATCTTTCTAATTATCTTTGGAATGCCGGAAATAGCAGCGTTTCATAGCAACCCAGGAAAAGACCAGCAATCCAATTCCTCATCTTCTCCTTAGACTCATGAAGCAGCAGAGAACCAATGAGATGACAGTCTGTTCAATTAACCTTAGGTAAGAACAAATTCTCAGGGGCGTTTCATGAAACAGGATACAGGATCTGATCAATGGCATTCATTTTTGTTGTATGGAAATCAAGCTGCAAGAACCATGGGGAATAGGTTTTCTTTTCAGTTTAATAACAAGTAAATTAGGAATGGTTCCTTGGAGTAGGTGTCACATTTCCTATAGAAATGACTACATTTACATTGCAATCTAGCCTACAAATCAACTGATAAAGCTCTCCGTGGGTTTTATGGTTGTTACATCAGAAAATAGTAATAGTTTCCTAGGGAATATTAGCATTTCAAAGACTTAAAAGGCAAAAAAAATTTTTAATAAGTGTTATTATTTTAAAGATTTTATTTATTTATTTATCTGAAAGGGAGAGGATGAGAGAGAGAAAGAGAGAGACTTAGATGGGGAAGGGGCAGAGGGAGAAGCAGACTCCCCGCTGAGCAGGGAGCCTGATGCAGGACTCAATCCCATGGGACTCCAGGATCATGACCTGAGCCAAAAGCAGTCACCCAACCAACTGAGCCACTCAGGTGCCCCAAGGAAAAAATATTTTTGTACTGCCATGAAATTCAATCACAAATATATAAAAGGCTAAAAACTAAAAATGTAACAATCTTCTTATTTCAAAGAAACAATACCATTGAAGACAGTTTTAATTATTAACTTGTTTGGTTTACTTCAACTGTGCCAATTTCCTTATAATTGCCAATATATGCCAACGTATTCAAATATTATGAAAAAATGCAGTGACTTAGCAGTTGTGAAAAGGGCTCAACATCATGATCAGACAAATAATTCAGATTCAAATTGTCTTACTTATGAATATGGGATTTTTAATGAACTGTTAATATTCGATTCTGGCTAGGATCTTTGCTGTTTCTGTTCATTTTCAGTGAGAATGTACATCAGAACACTGTTTTTGGATTATAAGTTGGTTTTATATACCAAGAGCTATTAAATTTCATATCTTTTCACCTAGAATGTCTAAATGAAGGACTTTATCTCAAGAAATGATCCTAAATCCAGAAAAGGCTTTTGCTTTCAGGATAGCATTTGTTTGTTTTTAAGGACAAAACAGGAACTACTTTATTGCTTGATGATACTTGATGAGTTTAGACTGAATGACATTAATGATAGGAGAGGAATCTCAGGATCTAGGAATCGCTTCCAGAGACTGGTCACTTTTCTGTTCCTAGAATTGCTGCTTTTCTTCTCTTAGATCTCCTGTTGAGTCTGTAGGTGTTCAGAATGGTTTGATAACTATCAAGCTGAGTTCCTGGGACCAGACAAAATTTAGGTCTCCTACTCCTCCATCATCTTGCTCCTTCCCCAGTATGGTTTTTATAATAATAAAAAATTTGGAAAAACTGGAAGTACTCAATTTTAAGGACTGATTAAATCAATTGTAGTGCACTTATTTAAAGGAATTTAATACTGTTTAATACATGTCTATATAGGACTTGCCACGGTATGGGACAAATGTTTGTTCTATAAAAATTATTAAGGGGAAATGTATGCTACAGAATTAAATTGGTAGCACAGTATAACAATGTTTAAAATTCTATACACAGAAACTAGACTAGAAGATACGTACTGGAAGATTACATTTAGATTATGGTTGAAGTTTTCCCCCTAATTTTCCATCTTAACAAAGTTTAGGTCATGAGCATCTATTCTTATCCATAAAAATAAAAATTTAATAACATTATTTTATTTACTTATTTATTTATTTGACAGTGAGAAACATAGCAAGAGAGGGAGCACAAACAGAGAGAGTGGGAGAGGAAGAGGCATGCTCCCCACTGAGCAGGGAGTCAGACCTGGAATCATGACCTGAGCCAAAGGCAGACACCCAACGATTGAGCCACCTGGGTACTCCACATTATTTTTAATATGTAAGGTAAATAATTGACAGTAAGATTCCATGTATCATAGAAAAAAAAAACACATTTTTCCAAACATTTAATTTTGAAGACCAGCAAAGAAAATAAAAATTGGAGGAAATTTCAAGAAGTGAATAAAAGTCTAAAATATTCATTATGTGCATTTGACCAGGATTTTAATACTAACTATATCGTATGAAGTACTTTAACTAGTTTTCAAAATACTAATAGATTTTTAGGTCCATGAGGGCAGAGATCATGTTTTCTTCAGCTTTCTGTCATCAGCACCATAGGTAGTGCTTAGAGTATAGACACTGTTAATGAATGATTTGGTGCATAACTGGTATGACTAAAATGACAAATAAAGAAATGATCAGTTTGGAGGATATTTGCCTGCCAAACTATTAATCTTCCTTTTTCTGTTGATAGCCTGTGGTTGTTTTGCGCAATGCACTCTCTGCCACTTTTTGCCTATGTGATCCAGTCTGGCCCTTGACTTTAAATTTATGGACAAAATTTGGCTAGTGGAATTATGTGTTGTCCAAGCTACTGGAATCAAGATATGCTTTTTCAACTATGGATTACCAAGATGGTAGAATATAATCTTAGAGCTTCTGGTGGCTATCTTTGCCTCCGCACTGAGGAAACTGAACAACAATGAAATCAACAGGAACAAAGAGCCAAGAGATGGAGAAAATCAACAGCGTGGTAAGATCATTTGACAACTTGGCTCAAGCTATGCCTGAATTCAAGATATCCCTGGACTTTCCAATCACATGACTTAACAAATCCTTTTATCCCCAACTACTATGTTTTCTTTTGTTTCTCTTAAGCCAATTTGAATTAGGCATGAGTGCTGAATAGAGTTCTAAATCATACAGAGATGTTATGCTGATCTTTCTTTTCATAGGTTTGCCAACAGTTTTTTATAATGGGAAGTGGTCATTTTTTAAGGTAAAATTAATCCGTCCTATATGCAAGCAACCTCAAGAAATCATTCCTAATAATTATCAGTACTTATGAATTACTTCTAATTTTCAATAACCTTTTGCCCAGATAAAGGACCTTTGATTCCAATGGAATTGAAGGGGCTTTCCACTGTGGTACATTGAATTTATGGGATCCAATGTGTCTTTTATAGCAAAAAAAAAAGCACTTTTATTCCTTTGTTCATACACTTCTACCCTCCCATATTAAGATCATACGCCCTCATTTATCCCTGTAGTTTGTTATCTTGGGTCATACATATTTAACAGAAAGTGTCTTATTATGGGTTCATCAATGTACATAGATTCCTACCAGTCCAGAGTCTTTTAAAATAAATTGGGTCACGTGACAGAGAGAATAATTCTATCAGTACATGGCCATTTTGAGGCCTTGAATTTATTCAAAGATAACACTGTCTACAAGTTGGCTGTGCATAAATATTTCTGAAGAAATTTGTCACTAAACAATGAATCTTGGAACACTGAAAAAAATAAAATTAAATTAAGGTTAAACAACAAAACAAAACATGGGGCACCTGAGTGGCTCAGTCATTGAGTGTCTGCCTTTGGCTCAGGTCATGTTCACAGGTTCCTGGGATCGAGCCCTGCATCAGGCTCCCTGCTCTGTGAGCCTGCTTCTCTCTCTCCCTCTGCCTGCTACTCCCCCTGCTGTACTCTCTCTCTCTCTCTGTGTCAAATAAATAAATAAAATCTTAAAAAAAAAAAAAAGTAAGAAAAGAAAGAAATTTGTCACTATTTCCTGAAGACACTTTCTTGAAAATTCATAAGAAGGCATATTTTCTCAACATGTTTTAAGCTAAAAACTAAAGAACTATAAAGGCCACATGGGTTTTTAGATTTAAATCTTTCTCTGTATGATCATAAATCAGTGGTGGAAATCAGGTTATGTGATACTGACATATTGAAAAATTTTTTTCTTCTACAAGATTCTGCATTTAGAATATAATCATTGTCTAGTCTTAATTTCTAAGTGGCTAAGTTATTTAATATTTGCTACAGTCTTCTTTACCCTATATTTTGAACTAGAAAGAAAACTATATTTGTACTTTCCTTCAGAAAGTTGTACTTTTTAAAAATTTTAGTAAGATGTCTGTCTTCCTTTTTTCTGTATATGGTGTTTATCTTCTAGCAGAGGTGAGAGTCCTATATATGCACCCTTAAATATTTGTTCAATGAATGCATCTGTTTGTGCATCTTTAGGTAGCTTTTACACAAGAGACCTTGGATTTACAATAATTTTGTGTTTGTTTTCCTGGAAGCGTAGTTGCTTTGACGTTTTATTGCACACTTAGGCAATTATATGGTATAAAACATTAACACTTGCTATGAGCCAGATACTGTTCAAAATGCTTTCTATGTATTATGACATTTATCCTCATACTAACCTATAAATTAGCAGCTATTGTTATCCCATTTTATAGATGAAGAGTCTGAGGTGCAGAGGGGTTAAGTAACTTGCCTAATGGCATATTGGTAGTGAGGAGTAAAGCCAGGAGTTGAAGGCCAGGTAATCTAGGTTCAGAGTCTAAGCCCTTAATCTGAAGAATCCAAGCTGCTAACCACTGTACTTCACCATCAGTCACTCAGCTATGCTGGTAATTTAGACATAGATTAGAACAAAATACAACTAACATACACACACAAAAAAAAGAACTTTTTCCGAATAACCTATAATATTATAACTATATTTAGATATACCTATATGTAAATATACACCTGACCAGGCAGAAGCATACACAGACAGAATTACACTTGGATCTGTACATGTATGGTCAGATAATTATTCCTCTTTCTATATTTCCATTCTTTTCTTTTCTCCCAAAGCATCAAATATGAAGATATCCAATTAAAGTGGCTTTATTTTCTGAACAAATTCCAGTGCAGACACAGGATGTATTTATTGGTAGCTATACCTTCGGCAATAAAACACTACCAGATATCTTGAGTTCTAGTTCCCTGGTCTTTTATTTTGCAAATCTTCCCAGCCTCTACGTGCAAAGAAGCAGTTATATTCCTATGTCTGCATTTATATGCAGGAAAGGCATTGCTCCCACTGTTGAATAACCAAAAGAAAATCTTTCACCCTTCCTTTCTCAGCAGCACAGATATTGCGCTGTGCCTTTACTTTTCAGTTAAACACGAGGTCAAAATGTCAGTAGCAAGAGCAGGAAGAGTAATTTCATGTAAAAGGATGTGTAACGTAAATGGTTTAACAACCATTTTACTTGACCATAGAATGACTCTCACAAAAGAGGCCAGATGCTCACAGTTTTCCAAACGATGGACTGCTAGAAAGAGGCATTAGGTTATAACGGCTTCTGAATACATTTTAAGTATTAATAACTATTAATAAATATAATAAGTATTAATAAGCCCAATCTGGCTTATTCAGCAAGGCTGAATGCTTACACACCTGATCACTTTCTTTCCCTTTGAAAGATTTTATTTATTTATTTGTCAGAGAGAGAGCGTGCCCACAAGCAGGGGGAGCGGCAGGCAGAGGGAGAGGGACACAAGACTCAAATCATAGGACCCTGAGATCACGACCTGAGCCTCAGGCAGATGCTTACCTGACTGAGCCCCTCAGACATCCCACGCCTTATCACCTTCTGCTCCTTTTCAACATACGCGTCTGTATTTATCATTGAAATAAGAGGGCAGTGAAAAAGTAGCATTTTAGTGACAGTCAGGCCTGGTTCTAATGTGGACTTCTCCATCGTCTGTGGGTCAGCTAGCAAAAGATGATCACATCCTTTCTAGTGGTTTCATCATCTCCAAGGAGCCCTTGCTGGGCTGTTTGGGAGGAATCACTGAAATGCCTACCATGGTTCCTGATTTTTAGCAGTGGCTCAGGAAATAGGAATTTTAGTTCCTTCTCTGTAGGCCAAATGAAATAATTACCATTTGAAAATATTTACCCTCTTTTTCTAATGTCCCTCATTGCTGATGGGTGCCATTGATACTGGACTCGCTGAGTCGTGGCAGGAAACACGATGCTTTAGACCTCTTTGCAAGCATCATTAGTGTTTAAGAAACTGAACTGCTTGGAATATGGTACTTTTAGGCTAGGAAAGCCCACATGTGAGGTACCAGTAATTAGGATGAATGGCGTGATTTGAAAGAGAGCTGGTCTCAGATCGTAGTTCTCAAATAAGGACACTGAAAAAAATGAAAAATGAAAAAAATTCATTGCGTCACAAGTAGCAAAAAGAATGCCATAAAAAATGATATCCCAGCTGTTTCTTCATTCTCTTATGAGGTCTCTACACACTGTGCACCTAGAAGACCAGACCCTGGGGGACAGCCGATGACGGGGTGTAGACACAGCGAGGTTGCCGCTGTGACCACAGCACCAGCTCTCCCTCCCATGGAGCCGCTGCGGAACACCTGTGGCAGACAACACACCTAAACGCCTCGATGGGGAGATAACGTCTGATGGCTGTGATTGCACAGGCCTATGGCCCCGGATTTGCCAAAACTGCAGCTGAGGCGGTATCACTTCCTTGTACGGAGCTGGTGCACCATTTCTCTTTGCACCCAGGGGCAAGACAGGTTAATAAGGCCAAGAAGGAGTGGAGGACGTGGGAGTGGGTAATAACCGGGGAGCATCAACCTGGGGGGAAGGAGGAGGGCTGAGGATGGAGGGTGTTCCCTCTTGCTTCTGCCTGTGTGTCAAGTGGCAGGAGAAATTTTGAAAGCTGTAAGGAGGAGCTAGTGACTGGGTTTGGGGGTGTTTCGTACCCCACCCTCCCCACTTGTAGGAAAACCTCTTCACATTCAGAGGTAATTGAATTGGAAGGAGGAGGACTGGCCTGGAAATAGGAGGAAAGCAATTCTCCGGCTGCTCCTTCTGTCTTTTATCGCTTTGCCTCCTGACTCTCCTCCAAACCCAGCTCAGCTGCGCCAAGGTGGCCGCAGCGTGCCCCGCACACGTGCCAGCCATTGGGAATCTGCTTAAGCCCAGGGTGGCATCCCAAGCTGCCCTGCTATCCAGCCACCAGTCCTGACCATTGGGACCACTTCTGATGGCTGCAGCCTCTGCTGCCCCAGGGAGCATCTTCTGTAAGCAGCTCCTTTTCTGTCTCCTGGTGAGTAACAACCAAAGGATTAGGGAATTCAAGCGTGTCACTACGTGCTTCCTCCCTCCAGTTTGGGCTTGAAAGAGAGTAGGGGTGGCAGTGGAAGTCCAAGAAGATAGACTGGGAAAACAAAAACAAAGCTGAGGCAAATTCAAGGGAGAGTTGAGAGACCCGTGACCTGAGATGGCTGGTGTTTTGTTTACTCTTAACGTGCCCACTGCCTGGATGTTAGAGTTTTTCAAGGGATTCCCCGGTTCAGTCTTGCTGTGGTGTTTTCCCAAGGAGTCGTGGAATGAATTCATTCCTCGGGCACATGGCCCAGACATTCTGAGGTTTGCTTTTGCGAGGAGTCATTAAATAAGCTGTCGATATTTTACATGCTTAGTTCCACTCAGCTGCAAAAAGAGGAAAGGGAGTCTGGGTGAAGGTGCAGTTATCCAGAACTTTCATTGTACCCACCAGGAGCTAAGAGACGAGCAGAACTCCTAGTCTGAGCAAGGGGTTTAACCTGAGAAAAGTAATAAAAAAGAAATTCAATTATGTGACCATCATTGAAAAAATTCTATTAAGTTGGCTTCCACTTGGGTTTTTTAGAGCTTTGTACGTGTGTACTCAGGTGCTGTTTTTCTTTGGTGGGGACGAGGGAGAAAGGTACTGGTCCCATATCTCCATATGGCATTTCTGAGCCGTGAATTTCCTTTCTTTCCCGCTCCATTTTGGCAAAATCCTTTAGCTTCAAAGTATATTTTAAGAATTTAAAGATTTCACTGTATGGGGGTAAACATTTTCCCCATATAAATATGTGATGCAGGGTTGATGGTCAAATTCTCATTCTGTAACTCCCTGGGGAGTGGGAGGCAGCCAACAACCTCAGAGATCACCTTAAATTAAGTATTGGGTAAAATGCGGTGAAAGATTTCTGTGGGATTCATCCAGATTACTTTTGCTTCTGGTCTCTGCTGTGTCCAGTCTCCTTTGGTTCATCCCTTGCCCATCCATCCTTAACCCCCATAATAGCTAAAAGGGTGTCTGACTCCAGCTCCCTCAAATCATTAAGCTGTTAATTTAACTTGAAGATGGGAATAGTACTTCTGGAAACTTCCATTGGCTCTGCCTACAGAGCCAGAAGCAAAGAAGTGGGGGTCTTAGGGCAGAAAGGAAAGATCTGTATCGGAGTTGGGAATGTGACTATATACTATGAGAATAATGTGTGTGTGTGTATGTAGGTTAAATATATATATCTATACACACACATATATATACACAGAGACTTGTGCATATGTATACATATTTTGTCAATTACAAAGTGCTCTTTCCACATCATATATTTAGATCATTACTAATAGAATTCTTTATGATAAGAAAGTTCTTGGGATATAATTTAGTTTTTTCTTTGGCCTTAGGAAAAACTATATTAAAAAGTCAAATAAGCATGTCTTATGTTTTTAAAAAGTGGTTATTTAAATTAAACTGAATGTAATTCCATCAAATTCATTCTGCAACCATTTGTTAAATACCTACCATGTGCTGAATACTGGGTTTCTAACAGAGAACAAGACAGGTGTGGTTTTCCCCTTTCCGAGCTTATAAGCCGATAGAACAGAGGCCTGGAAACAGAAAGAGCATTGTATGACTGTATGATTAGATTTATGTGACATTCCAGGAAGGGAAATATGGGGATGTTGTGAAAACATATAACAGGGAGGCTTAAAATAAATAAGTAAATATAATTAATTAATTAATTAAAGTGATTACCAATTTATTTTTCAAATTCCAGTTTTTGGTGTTTTCTGCACAACAGAGCTTTTGTAAAATTACAAACTATTTAAATAGACTGACAAAATACAGCCAATGCAATTGAATTGAGTTGGAAATGAACTACACACTCTGAGTATGGACAATAATGCATTCCTCTTTCTTTCAAATAATACATCCCATAAAACTACAAATATTTTCTCCGAAAAATTAATCATAAAATTGACCTGTTTCTGGGAAATCTAGATCTATGCTATGTTATATTTAAGTAACAAAAAATCATTCATTTTGATAAACAGAAAGCAAGCAAATAGGTACAAAATGCCAAAAAAAAAAAAAAAAAAAGAAGCAAATTGTGTTTTAAACCTGTCAGCACTTTTAAACCAATAATTTTTTTTTTCCTCAGATAGTCTATCTTCTTTCCTTTAACTACCTAGCTTTCTAAAACAATAGCTATGCCTTGAATTTAGTTACGGATCTTTACTCTGTTGAAGGCTACTTTCTATATCTTTTTTTTAGACAAGTTCTTTGATTCAAGACCATTTAGACTTTCCAGGTTATGCCAATCAGTTCCAGGAGCAATATGAAATGAGAGAAGTTTTGTGGGTGTTGTTCTTTATGAGGTTAAAAAAAATTGTCATGGTTTCTAGCCTTAATCAACTATAACCTCAAATTGTGTGGGGGTATGGAAATGAAGATTTGTGTACAAATGTGTGATCATTAAATTCCAGAGTTAAGTACTTTCTTCATGCTAAGAAATCAGTGTGGCACTTATGAATGGACTTAGAGATGACAATCTCTATGTAAAATCAATTGTTTGTAACCCATTTTTAGAAAATAATACGATATGATTTGGGTTCTAAGAACTTCTGTTTATTTTAATTTCTCATTAATACTAAATGACTGTGGTGCCCCTAAAGCCACTTCCTTTGCTTTTCCCTTTTAAAATGAATATGGGAGGAGCACCTGGGTGGCTCAGTGAGTTAAGACCCCGCCTTTGGCTCAGGTCATGGTCTCAGGGTCCTGGGATCAAGCCCCGCATCAGGCTCTCTGCTCTGCAGGGAGCCTGTTTCCCCCCTCTCTCTGCATTTCTCTCTGTCTACTTGTGATCTCTCTCTCTCTCTCTGTTAAATAAATAAGTATAATATTTTTAAAAATAAAATAAAATGAACATGGGAGCCCCTGATTGGGGCAATCTGTTGAGGATTGCTCTTTTGGTTTGGGCTGGGGTCCTGATCAGGTTCATGGCATTGGGCATCAGACTTGGAGTCTGCTTGAGACTGTCTCTCCCTCTCCTCTGTCCCTCCCCATCCCTACCTTCTCTCTCCCTAGAATGAAATAAATAAATCTTTAAAATAAAATGAATATGAATAATATGGAAGGACTAGAAGATAAATTTGTTTCTGAAATTGACTTTTTTTTTATCAATAAGACAACTGTAACGTGGAAGTCTGTGATCAAATATAATTCCTGATTTTTTTCTTTTTTTCTTTTTTTGAGGTTTTAATATTATCTTGTGATGCTTGTCAGAAAATTTCTCTTCAAGTTCCTTCTCATCTTCAGGCTGAAACACTTGTAGGCAAAGGTGAGAAACAGCATTAAGAATTTCATAGTTTTAACTGCTACATTTAGCTTCAGGCTGCTCTTGTAAAGTTTGGGATAAAGCCCTGTAATAGCTACTTGGCATTAAAATCCAACATAAAATGAAAGATGGACTACTTGTGTTTTGGTAGTGGTTAGAAACAATTAAAGTACCACATTAGTTGTATACTTTTCTTGCCAGAAAAATTAGCAAACATCAAAGGGCTAAATGAGTTTAGTTCAGATGAATGAAGGCATGAAAACCAGAGGCATATTTTAATTCATATCAACTAATCTGTTGCCAAAATTCCAAAGCCAATGCTCTTTAATTGATTAGATATAAAACAGTTGTGTTAAAATTTAAATGCCCCCCAATAATATGTGTGCTTGAGGTTGACTATAATGAACAAGTCCCCCCACAAGAATTTGTGTGATTTGTTACACAGAATAGCTTGTGAAAGTCAAATAAAATTTCACTATCACAGCCATTCTTCAAACATAGGTTGGTTGCTCTGAGTCCAAGGGTCAAATTCCTTTCATGAGGATTTTCTTTGGCCTTAAGTTTACACCTTGAATACAAAAGTGGTATCTTTTCCAAGGCAGACATCATTTTGGCCTGTGCTTTGAAATTCTAAATTAATCCATTGCCTTAAATCTTCTAAAAGTTTGTAAAAGAGATACAACCTATACTCTATGGACATATAGCAAATATGCTAAATATGTTAAACATGAATCTGTAAAGGAAACATTTTGATAACAACCTTATTATATACCAAGTATTACTGAAGTATAGACTGGTTTTCTTTCTTTTTTGCAAGACAGCTTTAGTTATCAAAGATGGTTGAAGACCTGTTTCAAATTTGAGACCATACCAGTAACACTACATATAAAATGATAAATTTGTATGTATATGTACAAACCCATAAGCAGGAGTTAGAGTGGAAACAATAAATCCAGGGACAGTAACAAAATATTTTATAGCTCTTCACAAATTAATTTATGGTGAAAATAATGGAAACTATGACTCCATTTATTTAATTAAATTATTTAATTTACATGGCCCCTCAATTTTATAATAATAGGTACTCAACAACCTCCAAGCGTCACCTCCCTCTTTCTGCTTCTCACGGACTGTCAGTTGTCATTCCTGTAAAACTTGTTCTATTCCTGTTTTATTTTACAAATTGCTGCCAATGTCTTCCCTGCAGTGAATCTGAAGGAATGTTTCCCATCCACCACTCTAATCCTGTCCAGCGACCCTGACTTCAGGATTCTAGAAGATGGCTCCATTTACACAACACGTGACCTCATTTTGTCTTCTGAAAGGAAGAGCTTTTCCATTTTTCCTTCAGATGGCCAGAGCCAGGGACAGAAAAAGATAGAAATTGTACTGGATGTGAAAGGAAAGAAGGTATATGCTCTGCTTACAAAAGGCCTTCATTTCATAGACTTCCTTCCCTGCCAAAATCAAGGTTCCTGAATGCTTACTTGTGTGTTTATTCCCCTTCTAACTAACCTGTGCAAAGACTAGACTGTTTCAAGGAGTGGTAGAGCTGTCTACAAAGTGGTGCAAAAATGAACAGCTCTGCAGCCAGGGAGCAAGGTCAGAATATCAAAGGTTTCAGATAGTGCTTTGAGGTGTGGCAATTAGCACAACCAACCTAAGGAACAAGCAAGGGTGGGTCTAAAACTCAGTGAAAACTGAGTCAGGTTTGAGGTGTGGGACTCCACCCTGAGTGGCTTTCTCCCAAGTGACTGTGGGTTTCAGTCACTTTAAAGAGGTTGTCTACAGCTTACTCCCACCATAATAGAAAATGCCATGGGGGTCCCTCTCTTCAGGGAATGACATGTAGCCAGTCGACAGGACTGGTTGGAATGCCCAGGCTCCAGGCTCATTCATGTTCTTGCCGTGAGTGGTAGTGATCAAGAGTTGGGAAGGGAGAGATTGCTGAAATTCACAGAAATCTCACTTTAAGCAAAGTCTGCACCCTGAAGTAAGTCTTGTGGAATAACTTGTGAATAAGTAATTTAATTTGTGAGAGACTTCCCAGCTATATTCCTTTTGATTATAATAGTTCTTTACCAAATTTAGAATGTGCTTGCATTTTAACATGCATAACACATATTACAAATTTAGAAGGAATGTTATAAAACATTGTTTCATATTTTCATATTATAGTTTCCACATCACATAAAATAAAATATACTTGAACAAACACTGACCTCTGTCTTTGCATAGTTCTATAAACACTGTAGCCAGTATTTTGGCAAATATCGGTTGTACCACACCAAGTGGAATAAAATCAGTTTTTAGATATTTGTTAACGGATAATCTCTGTTTAGGAGGTTAATACTTCTGGAGATGGCATCTTTCAGCAACGCCCTACAAATCTCTGGTTGATTAACTGGTTAAACAGAATGAAACTGGTACTGTGTGTGTGTGTGTGTGTGTGTGTGTGTATCTTAATAAAAAACAGAAAGAGTTTGGGTATTACCTGTGATATTATTATGTGCAACCCCTACTTATTTTCTTCACATTGGTGTACATGTGAAAATCACAGTTCCTGATGAGAGGCTGGGCTCTATTTCTTCATCTCTCATCACATGCAGCTTCCCAAGAAGAGGCACACCAGAGACACAGTTCTCAAACGCAGCAAGAGACGATGGGCCCCTATTCCCTGTTCGCTGATGGAGAACTCATTAGGTCCATTTCCACAACATGTTCAGCAGGTACATTTTACCTCATTTGACTTTATATAGTATAGCTTGTTTACTTTTAAAACTTTCAGGGCTTTTACCTGTTTGTACTAATAAGGATCACCCATTCACCAGAACTTAAAAAAATAAAAAAATCAGTGTATTTTGTCACTTTCCTCCAGAAATCCTATTCCGCATTTACAAACAAGTTTCATATTTTGAGTTTCTGATGCTTTTAAATCTATATCCAGATTCTCCTGAATAGTCCACCAGACTTCACTCTTCTTTGCTCAGAGGACATGCCTATAGATTTTGCATAATTCAATTGTCCCCTCAATTCACACTTACCCTCACAAAAAAAGACTGGTATTTTTGTTTACCAAAAAGGAGATGTCACTGCCAGCTACCTGGAGTGTATTAATAGGCCAGCTTTGAAATTAGGTCTTAATGGTGGGTGGGAGGTTGTGTTATTTTTAATTTTTTAAATCAGAAAAGTTTCCACTTCAAATAACTCAAAACCACTGAAATTGTTACTATATTTTACATAGGAATAAGGATTAAGTGACTAGAAATTGTGAAGGTATGTTTAACTCCAAGATTTTCCATAAATATGCAGAGAATTCAAAAAAATTTAGGATCATATAGATGATCCAGTTTGTGGCTTTGCACGTTGCTGAGTATGAATAAGAGCTTGAAAAATATGGGATGATGCATAAAGAAACAGGGGAAGGAAAGAATAGGTGAATAGAAAAGAGAGCAAGTGATAATAGTTAAAGCATCACAACAGATTAGGTTGAAGGTATTACCATAGCATATTTGTTATTTTACTATATTGTCACTTATGTTACAGGTCCAGTCTGATGCTGCACAGAACTACACCATCTTTTACTCCATAAGTGGACCAGGAGTGGACAAAGAGCCCTTCAATTTGTTCTACATAGATAAGGACACAGGGGACATCTTTTGTACGCGAAGCATAGATCGTGAGCAGTATGAACAGTTTCCAGTAAGATTATTGGATTATTGAGAATTATTTTTTCAGTTACAGTTTCTGTAATTTTAAAGCGTAGTTTTTTTTTTTTTTTTTAATCTTATTTATTTGACAGAGAGCAAGAGAGAGATCACAAGTAGGCAGAGAGGCAGGCAGAGAGATGGGGAAGCAGGCTCACCGCTGAGCAGAAAGCCAGATGCGGGGCTTGATCCCAGGACCCTGAGATCATGACCTGAGCCGAAGGCAGAGGCTTAATCCACTGAGCCACCCAGGCACCCCCAGTTTCTGTAATTTTAATACAGCTTATTTACATATTAGAAAAATTAATCATTTGATTTAGTATTTTAAATATCATTATAGTATGATGTAAACTTAACATTTCTATTAGCACAATTGGTGAAGAAAGATAATGGATATCATAAGGGGAGAAAAGCTCTATAAAATAAAATGACAGATTTTAAAGCACAGGCTTTGATTTATAGAACCCTGGGACAACAGTGGTGAATTTTCTTGAGTTTGTATTTCCCTATAACAGGTTCAATTATTCTCCACCTGACTGTACATTATAAATCACATGAGAACTTTTTCAAAAATACTGATGCTTAGGTCATTTCCCAGAAATTCTGGTTTAATTGTTCTGGGATGGGCCCCAGCAACTGAAAATTTGAAGTCACCCAACATAATTCTAAACATATCATAAAACTGAGGTTCACTGCTTTTACCTCTTGAATAATATTGTGCTTCTTTTCTTTTTTTCCCTCTGACTGTCCTTCAGCCATGAGAGCCTTGGATATCATTTTATTTCTTTAGTAATCCAGAATAAGTTACCAATTTCTCTTATTTTATCTAATTTGACCCAAAGTAAAATTCAGCTCTTCAGAAAATTAAATCCTTTCTTTTTTCTGTTTCAAACTTCACATATCTCCTCAGTGTTCTGAGGTCTAACCTGACATACAGAAGAAATTCACAGTGAGTTTTAGGGAGATGGTGAGTTAAATTATTTAAGTGCTTGGATTCTTGAATTAGAAGTGAGTGTAATTGAAGGACTCTTTGTTAAATGAGTCCATAGAAAGGAAAGTTATCTCATACTTGGGTAGTCCAGAAATTAACATCTTAGCAGATATCCAAAAGATAAGCAGGGGGGCAACTGGGTGGCTTAGTTGTTAAGCGCCTGCCTTCAGCTAGGGTCATGATCCCAACGTCCTGGGATCGAGCCCCAAATCAGGCTCCCTGCTCAGCCGGAAGTCTGCTTCTCTCTCTCCCACTCCATCTGCTTCTGTTCCCTCTCTCTCTCTGTCAAATAAATAAATAAAAATATTTAAAAAAAAAAGAAAAGAAAAGAAAAAGAAAAGATAAGAAGGAACTGGTAGCCACACAAAGGCAGCCATGAAAGAAGTGAATGACGAGGGATGGGGGGGCGGGTGGAGACTCTGTCCTAAGGATGTCAAAGCACTGGATAAGGTGGTGAAATTTTTAGAACATAAATGTCCCACTTTAGGGATTTCGTAATTAAATTAAATGTTTGGATTAGAATGACATATTGTCCTTATAATTTTATGCTCCCACCTAAATTCTCTGAATAAACATACTTTATTCATAATAATATCAAATTATTAATTTGAGAAATAGAAATAGCTTACAGGGGCACTTGGGTGGCTCAGTTGGTTGGGCTTCTGTCTTCAGCTTGGATCATGATCCCAAGCTCTTGGGATCAAGCCCCACATCAGGCTCCCTGCTCAATGGGGAGCCCGCTTCTCCCTCTCCCACTCCCCCCTCCCACTCCCCCTATTTGTGCACCCTCTCTCTCTTTGTCAAATAAATCTTAAAAGGAAAAAAAAATAGCTTACATAGATTCTAATAGGAGAGGTATGCTAAGCATCATTGCAAGCATTTTGATCTATCAAGAAACCATATAAAGTTGAAAAATATATAGATATAGGTATGTGTGCATGTGAATATGTAAATTCTCTGACCTCCCCCTTTTTAAATATTTTATTTATTTGTCAGAAAGAAAGGTGGGGAGAGCACAAGCAGGGGGAGCGGCAGGTAGAGGGAGCAGCAGACTCCCTTCTGAGCAAAGAGCCTGATGCAGGACTCAATCCCAGGCCCCTGGGATCATGACCTGAGCTGAAGGTGGATGCTTAATCAGCTGAGCCACCCAGTCCCTCTGCCCCTTTTATAGATCCATTATAAGGAGAAAAGATCCAACACTAGTAGTCGCTCCTAAGGAGAAATAATAAGCTGCCTGCTCTGTATGCTGCAATGTACATTTCACTTCTTATTCTGCTGATAACACCCTGTTTTTGAATTTTTGAAGTCTTCAGCTGCTTCTCACTGGATTGTTGCCAGAGAACAGAAAGAGAGAATAGTTTTATTTATAAAAAGGGGGTGGTTCTGGGCACCTGGCTGGCTCAGTGGGTTAAGCCTCTGCCTTCAGCTTAGGTCATGATCTAAGGATCCCAGGGTCCTGGGATCGAGTCCCACATTGGGCTCTCTGCTCAGCGGGGAGCCTGCTTCCTCTGTCTCTGTCTCTCTCTCTCTCTCTCTGCCTGCCCCTCTGCCTACTTGTGATCTCTCTCTGTCAAATAAATAAATAAAATCTTTAAAAAAAAAGGGGGGGGGGTGTGGTGGTTCCTGGCTGGCACAGTCAGTTAAGCGACTGACTCAGGGTGGTGATCTCAGGATCATGAGACCGTGCCCACCTGGGGCTCTGTGCTCTGCACAGAATTGGCTTAAGATTCTCTCTCCCTCTCCTTCTGTCCTTCACCCCTGTGCTGTCTATCCCTAAAATACATAGTAAGTAAATCTTTAAAAAAAAAAAAAATAAGTTACATTGGTGTGCCAGGCTGGCTCAAGTTGGTAGAGCATGTGACTCTTGATCTTAGGATTGTGAGTTCAAGCCCAATGTTGGATGTAGAGATTACTTTTTTTAAAAAGTTACTTTCCTATTTTTTAACATCTTTTAAAGGACAAAAGAAATAAAACGGTTTGGAATTTATTAATGTTGGGCTTCTGGATAATTTTTATTTCAGAATTACCCATGTTTCTCTAGTTCCCATTAAATCATAGTGAAGATTGAACTGATATTAAGAAATACCTCTTTCAAATTAGTAAGATTTGTAAAGGGAAGTATAACAGCCAGATATAAACATGATGAAACATGAAATCACTTGAGGCAATGCACAATGGTAGCCTTCTCTGTCAACATAGAGGTGTAAATTAAAATAATACATCTTTGTTTTTGTATCAAATTGATTTCACTTACTAGCTTTACATTGGAAAGCTTATTACTCTGGAAATTAGTAGATCTTCACTATCTGCCACTTTTTCTTTTAGGCTTGGACGACTCACAATCTTCAAGAATCTGTTTCCTTCTCTGCCTTACAGGCTACTAATAGTTGTCTTATCTACCTCAGAGCTGTTGCAAACATTAAATACACAAATTAAATATTAGTAAAATCAGTATGAAAACCAAACAGCTCTTTAAAAAAAAATTAAAAATAATACAAGTGCTCTAGGATTTTGTCCTCAAAAACAGGATTTTGATGGGATTTCCCAATTTTTTGCATTTATCTAACCTATATAAATGTTATGCATTACTCAATTATTGTTACCTGAAATAATTTGATTTCATTAATTATTGGCACAGGTTGCCACGGGTCTAATTCAATACACATTCTCATTGTGCTCCTACTCTCCCTCTTGCCCCATGTTAGATTGTTTGATCTTGGCTTGTAAGTATTTTTCTGGATGAATCACATCATTATTGCAGTTTCAAGAGTTTGTCTTAAACCATTAAATACATCCAATCTTTCAGGGATGTGTATAAGTCCATTTTATCAAATCTTTTCAAAGAATTCTTGTATAAGTAGAGGATTTTCTTCAATAATTCCAGGCTATTCTATGAAAGAAAGCAGTTACAAACATGTTTCTCTTTGAGTGTTGAGGAGAATCTGTATCTTTGTAAATACACAGGGAAAATTTTTCAGGTTAGTCCCTTTCCCAGAGCCTTGTTATCTTGCAACATACATTTCTTTTTCAGCCACACAGGCGCACCCATTGTCTTTAAATGTATGTTGCTAATCACATTCTGTACCCACTCAGCTTTGGTGCCACTGCTCTCCTCCTACCTTTGCCCTGTCTACACTAGCTATCTTTCTTTACAAGGTCAAACTCGGGCTCCCACTCCTGTTGGCAACTGTTTCCATCTTCCCAAAGAAAGAAAGAAAGAAAGAGAAAAAGAAAAGAAAAGGAAAAAAGGAAAAGAAAAGAAAAGACAACTCAGCAAATTGTAGTGGAAAAGGGCTAAAAGAAATGAGATTCTTCAAGCTACAGAAGAATTCAAGGGAGAAACAATATCCTAAAAATGCACAAGAAGTTTAAATAATACTCTTCTAACTCAGCTAAAAATATGACTAATTTTAAAGTATAATGTTCTATATACTTCTTATTGCAATATTCAAGTGTATGATTATTGCTTTAGTATAAAAGAATGTGAACACTACTGTAAAACCAGTACTATTATTGAGTTCACCTCAATGACTAAATAAGAAAGTATTTAAATTAGTTTCTCTATTACAGGGACATAAATAGATTCTCCTAGGGAGAATGAATCTATGGAAGGTGAGATAATGATATTAACTTGTGGTTAAAGATCAGGAAACACTATTATGTCAAACTACAAGTGATTGTATGGTGGGAACTAGATGATCTTCATTTCTGATAAAGAGAAGCACTAGTAAGAAGTTGTGTAAATTACAGCAGGATGGACTTAAGTTAGAGAGGGAGATATTTTAATGCCAATGTGAAGAAGTAGAAGAATTCATTACAAGTGATTCTGTGAAGAATGTTTATGATACATTTTTGCAAAGGGCCAATTTTTTTTCTAAGATTTTATTTATTTATTTGACAGAGAGAGATCACAGGCAGGCAGAGAGGCAGGCAGAGAGAGAGAGGAAGGGAAGCAGACTCCCTGCAGAGCAGAGAGCCCAATGCGGGGCTCGAGCCCAGGACCCCGGAATCACGACCTGAGCTAAAAGCAGAGGCTTTAGCCCCCTGAGCCACCCAGGTGCCCCACGAAGGGCCAATCTAAAGGGAAGTTTGTCTTTCTGAAAAGGAAAGATGGATGGAATTGAGTGGAAAAATCTATTTATTGAAGAATTACCTACTCAGGCACTGTGTTGGGTGCTTTGGTATGTCATAGGCTTCATCCTTTAGGACAATTGTCATCTTATAGAGACATAAGATAATTTTGTAGTTTTCTGTAGCTAAAAATCTCAAATGGCAGCAGCTTAAACAAAATCTGAGGGGAAAGGAAGAGATGGATAGGAAGGCCGAATAGTGTGACATCCGGACAGGACGGTGGTGAAGAAAACCACGGTGCTGCTGGTGGGGATGGTGAGCTGGAACACTGCTGTATTTCCACTCTGCATTCAGAATTTATTGGGAATAAGATCTAGTGATCAGACTGGTGGAAATCAAAGTATGAGTTTTATAACTGACAAAGTCCACCTGGGGGTTGTTTGGGGAAACGCAAATAAGGGAACAGAAAGAACATGATCATTTCAATACCATCCATCCCAGAGACTGGAGCGGAAGCTTCTTCCTTCCAGATAAACTGTGAAGATGTAATGTTGCCTTTTAACAGGAGCCGGGATTCTGTGGTTACTTTGGTAGATGAAACAGAGATCACTGAAGAATCTAGTTAGGTAATATCAGGATTACAATTGTGCTTTGTGGAAATGACTCTGACTCTTGAGTGCTGCAGATATTGGACAAGGTCAGTTAGGAAAATTGCAGGAAAGTTGGTAGGATAACATGTAGAATACATTTGGAGTCTCATGAGAATGATGGCATTAGGAATAAAAGAGAGATAACGAGTGGCAGAGACACAGAAATGCCAGCATCTCTAGAACTTGGCAACTGACAGATAAGGCTAATGAAGGACAAGGAGGAGGGAGATACCTGGAATTTTAACCCTGGTTCATTTTGGAAGATGGTTACAATAGGAAAATCAGGAAGATTGACTGGAGAATAACTGACCCGTGAATAATTGACCTGTGAATAATTAATACAGAATCCACCTTGGGCATGTTTATTTGGTCCTGTCAGTAAAGAAAATCTGTTTAACTCAAACACTATTTATTAAACACTTATAATGCATAAACCACATAAGAAGAGTACAGAAATAAACTGATGGTCTTTGAAAGAAAAGGACATTAAGTCCTGGCCTTTGGAACCAGCATATACCATTTTGAGATGGCTTTGGAACCTATATACGATTTTATTGGCACTTTTTTTTTACACAAGAAATATGTGTATGATAGAAAAATGAGAACATGCAGGTAACCAGAGAAAAGAATTGATAATTGAATCTCTGAAGATCATTGATATCTATTTATACATGTAGGCAAATCCATAAATAAATGGAATCCTATTTTTTAAATCTCTAATAAAATACTTTTTATTAGCATAACTGGGGGAAATTTATATACAATCTAACAAGCGGAAGGGTATGCGGTTAATTCAGAGAACAGAGTAATTCCATTTAGCTGGAATGCACAGTCCTTGGCGGGAGAATCACATGAACGCTGCACAAGGTTTGAAGCCATATGGCAGCATTGTCTGTGCTAGTGTATCTTCCATCGCCCAAGTTCTTAGTTACATATTCTTTCATGGATGGCTTTTTAAACCTTATGTCTTTTCCCAACTTCTAGACTTAATTTTGTGCACAATGTGTCATTTGCAAACAAGCTGACGGTGCTTGTTTCCCCTTCAGCTCTACGCCTATGCCACAACAGCAGACGGTTATGCCCCGGAGTACCCGCTCCCCTTGCTGTTCAAAGTTGAAGACGATAATGATAACGCTCCCTATTTTGAAAACAAAGTGACTATCTTCAGTGTGCCTGAAAATTGTAGAACTGGTAAGTTCACCTCTCAGGAAAAAACTAGATTTTTGCTTTGATTAAAATCCCCAGTAATGTTGTAACACGATTATGCAAAAGCATTTAACAATGCTGGAGTGTCAAAGATATTCTATATAAAACCTTGTAATCTTTGAAGATCATAAATTCTTCAAAGGCAAACCTTTTTGTGCTTATTTTTGCTCTGTGTAAGTACAAGGCAGCTAATATGGGAAGTTACCAACTTTGTTAGATTAATCCATGATGCATATATGTGTGTTACAGACAAATGCTATCCACATTTTCTATTTTGACCATGTACATAGGCATCACAGATGTATTCATAAAGTAATAAATAATTGGAATCTTTACAAAGTTTCAAGACATTTTCAAAGACCCAGAAATAAATCATCTGATGGAAATGTTTATCTGACTTATAACAATATATACATACATTTACTTGGCATATTTTCCAAACAAATTAAAAAAATGGCAAACCAATTTAATGTTATAGACAGCCAAGATTGTGACCTAGGCACGAAGTATCCATTTTATTTTGAAAATAAAAAAGTTACAAGAAATGCCTCCTGCATTCTCTTGTCATTGCCTCTGCATGCATGTTTAACAGTGTTCTTTCATAATTCTTGATTTGCTAAAGTAACATTTCTTATACTCTTCTGGGCTGTAAATCTTGTCCAAATGATACTCAGGTTGCTATACAATGTTTGTCTTACATATATTAATAATTATTTGCATATATTAACAATTTAGCAGATTTATTGAAATATCAAGGTATAAATTCTTTGTTATCATATTCAAAGCTGTGCTATTCCTCTCATAACATTATCAAGTTGTCCCATAAAAGATGTGAGACATGCAAAGAAGAACCCATCCAAACATGACTTGTGAGCTGGGGTGGTGGGTTGAAGGGAAGAATTGGAGGACCACACGAACCAAAGGTGGGGTGGGTGTTCTTAGACATGGGGAATATTAACCCTGTTATTCAGAATACCCACATAATTAAGGGGAGCCTGGGTTTGGAAGAGCATTTAAGACACTCCACTTGTTTGTAAAATCAATACACTTGTCATTTTGGGGAGAATACACTACAACCATACCTTGTTTGTAATTCAGGTTTATGACTCTTTTAAGTTGTTGACAATATGGGATTTTTCTGAACAGGAACTTCAGTGGGACAAGTGACTGCCATAGACCTTGATGAACCAGACACTCTCCATACTCGTCTGAAATACAAAATCTTACAGCAAATCCCAGATCATCCAAAGCATTTCTCCATACATCCGGATACAGGTGTCATCACCACAACTACACCTTTACTGGATAGAGAAGTAATGAACTGATTAATTTTAGAATCACTAAATTATATTTATACTCATAATGAACTCCCAGAGGAGTCTGGCCACCTCCCCAGATTGTTTCCCTACAGCCTGTGTTTGGGCTTCTCTGGATACCTCCTTTGTGTCTAAGGAGATTTGGGGAAAACACAAGGTATTGGGCAAGTTCTCATGAAGATCATTGACCTGATGTGATGTGTGGATGCAAAATAGCTTTAAATTTTGAAATTTTATGGTAGACATATCTGGTTTCTATTGCACTGACTAGCCAATCTCTTATTCTTATTTATACTTATATATTTTAAAATCATCAAAAAAGAACATAAAATAATGAGAGCCTATTCAATGGCAATGAGAATCACTAGCTATAGGAAATAGATGAGTTCATCAGTGTACCTTTTTCTTTCATTTTTTTTCTTTTTTCCAGCATTGTGATACATACAAGTTAATAATGGAAGTGCGAGACATGGGGGGCCAACCTTTTGGTTTATTTAATACAGGAACAATTACTATTTCACTTGAGGATGAAAATGACAATCCACCATATTTTACAGAAACTTCTGTGAGTATCTCTTTGGATTCATTTACCTCGGTTCTTTCACTTTTTCAAAAAAACACAAGGAATTTGGTAGTTCTGTGAGATTCCATATTTTGGTTTTAAGAGTGACCACTTACAGGTAACATGAAAAGAATATGATTTCTGAAAAAATAATTGAAGAACCAGTTTTTTCTAAATGCTAGGAAAAAACTACTCTCTTGGCTATCAAAGGGCTGCTTAGCCCTTGATGTTATTCATGTATTCACCAGTGTCTTGGATGCCAAGTTCTATTGTTGGATGCCTTGGGTTTAAGTTTATTTTATAGAGTGCAGGAAAAGAGGTCCTCTCTCTCTGATATCCTTTGTACTTCAACTTCCTAAGATGAAAAAGAGACTAGCTTTATATCCTCTGCTTTGCTGGGACAGCACTACATACAGTGTGGACCTCCCATTATCTATATGCAGATTCTCCCAGCATCATGTATGAGGGAACTTTCCCTTAGGAAGTACACAGTACAAGAAATATATATAGGAAGATACTTCAGGAAATGGCTCTTCTTTCCTGAACTTTTAATAAATAATAATTTTTTTCATTAATCTGTACCAGAGTACAAGTTAAAGAAAAGAAAACCTCCAGTGACAGGCACATTCATACAATATTTTATATGAATCCCTACACCTTGTAAAGATATGTTTATCCCATAGTTTAGAGAAAATGAAAAGTCAGTTAAGTAACTTGCTGACGATCTCATACATTTAGACCATGTAAGA
This sequence comes from Mustela nigripes, assembly GCF_022355385.1. Lineage (NCBI taxonomy): Eukaryota > Metazoa > Chordata > Mammalia > Carnivora > Mustelidae > Mustela > Mustela nigripes. The sequence continues at coordinate 51,155,096 of NC_081564.1, read as the reverse complement.
GGAAAAACTGGGATTAGAATCAAGATCTATTGTACTCTAATGATTTTTCATCCTTCTATGAATTTATTTTACATTTCTAGAAGATTATGGTTTACTACTTTTTTAAAATCTTTTAATATAATATGCTTCTGTAATTGTATTTCTTTTTTGGAGGGAAGAGGAAAAAATGTGATTTAATTCCTCAAAAAAGGAAAAACTTTTTCCTTAAAATGTTTGCTAGGGAAATTAAATTGAATTAAAAACAATAATTGGCATAATAACAAGTCATCCAGTAATAATAAGAAATCAGTGTAGGTTATAATTATCTATAAATATTAAAGGCTTACTATGTTGATATAAACAGGGCAATTCAGAATAGATAAAATTCAGAATAGATAAAATCTGAGGGCTTGAGTGATTTCAGAGAAATTTAGAAGTTAAGAGATGAATTAGTATTTGAAGAATGGGTAAGATTTGAAAAAGCAGTTTAGTAAGGAAAGAAATAATCTATGCATGAATTTTTTAAGTCCTTTCCAATTTATGTTCACAAGTTCCTATATCACTTTATTTTCTTTTTCTTTAAATGTAAATTTTAAAGTAGAAAATCATGCTGTTAAAGCTATCAATTTATCATAACAAGAGGCAATTGTTTTAGTATTTTACAGAAGTAGAAGAAAACAGAATTGACGTTGAGATTTTACGAATGGCGGTACATGACCAGGACTTGCCAAACACTCCTCACTCAAAGGCTGTCTACAAGATCCTACAGGGAAATGAAAATGGAAACTTCAAAATTAGCACAGACCCCAATACAAATGAAGCAGTCTTGTGTGTTGTCAAGGTAAACAACAACAAAACAATCAAGCAATACTTTAAAAAATACTAATGTACACTTGGGCATTGATTTCTACATATCTATATCCTATATACTATATATATCTCCATAGTAATTTCTGTAAACATATGACTAGAGAATTGCAACGTAATGCTGAAATGATTTACATTTGTTTACTTACATTTTTTTTATTATTATTATTTAACCCTCATTTTTTTCTTAGAAGATGGGCATTGCAGGCAAAAAACACATTGTTCTATAGATGGAGAAAATCCAGGCAAAGAAATATTGTATTAGTAATCAAATATTGTTCTTAGAAGGAGTCTTAGGCAGCCACTTGATCTTTAATTTTATGGAACACAAGAAAGAAAGAAATGGAAGAATCACTACTGGACATCAAATCTCTTGTCTTTTCAATTGCTTTCATGCTCAGATTATACTTTTACTTCTCTATGCTGTATAACAGACTATTTATTAACTATTTAGCAACTATTGTCATTAATCCTCCTATATTTGAAGTAGCCAGCACATTGGGATTTTAAAAATACAGTCGCAATTAGTACCACCCAGAATGATAAACTAAATCTGGCTCCTTTCTCCCTTCCAGGTTCTAACCAGGGCTGACCCTGCTTAGCTTCTGAAATCAGATGAAATCAGGCATATTCAGGGAGGGATGACTAAAGACACAATTGGTTCCTTTCTGAGTCTTTCTATGTGTTGCCTTTCCTAACCTCTAACATATTTTCCCTGATGAATATCTTAGGGAGAGTGGATTTTCTTAAAAGCTACAGACACAAGTTGTACTTTCCTCTTGTGATTTTTAGAAAATGCCCCTTCATTATTATGTTGCTTATTCTTTTTCTCACTCTCTTTTTCTTTTTTTTTCCTGGAGTTTTTTGTTTGTTTGTTTGTTTGTTTATCATTTTGGGGGGGTCTAGACTTCTTTCTCTTGCTTTCCTTTTTATGTTATTTTGATGGATTTTAGTCTCTAATTGTTTAACCATTGTTTCAACATTCTTTCTTCTTATTCAGCTCAGGACTGAACACTTTGATTAGGAGCTACATAAACTCAAATATGATAATTTTTTTTAAAAAGCCCTAAAAATAATGTGCTTCCAAAAGATGCTGCTAGATAGTATCACTATAATTTTTACAGATACACTCAGAGTAACTGCTCCATTATAGCCAAATCTCATGTCCCAGTGGTCTAATTATCTTATATACTTCTTATACTCTTTATATACTTCTGTTGTCTCAGTTATCACTATTCTCCCACTAGATAAATTTGGGTTTAGTCACTTATTTTGTATTTCTATTAATATTTAAACTTGTAATGAAAAAAATAAAGTCAAGATCTTCCCGAAGAAAGGTGAGAAGAGAAATTGGTTAAATCATCAATAATTTTGCATTTGATAGCATTTCTCATTATAGGAAGTCAACCATTAGTATTAAAGTATATTAGCACCTGCTTTTGGTAACATTTTACACACAAAAATGATATTCCTTTTTGTGCTAAAATTTGGAATCCTAATTATAAGTCTTCTGTATAAAGTATTACAGATTGACTGATTAAAGTATGTTTATTAAACAGCCATTGAACTATGAAGTGAATCGCCAGGTTGTTTTGCAAGTTGGTGTCCTTAATGAAGCACAATTCACTAAAGCAGCAAATTCAAAAACTCCTACTATGTGCACTACAACTGTCACTGTTAAAATTAAAGACAGCGATGAGGGTCCTGAATGCCAACCGCCAGTGAAAGTTATTCAGAGTAAAGATGGCCTCCAAGTTGGACAAGAATTGCAGGGATACAAAGCATTGGATCCTGATACACGCAGTGGTGAAGGCTTAAGGTAAGGTATTCTTCAAAATGATATGTTTTGAGATTATGTCCAGCCTTTGGCTTGAGCATTTACGTTTGATTTTTTAAAATTAGGTATAAGAAGATAGGAGATGAAGATAACTGGTTTGAAATTAATGAACACACTGGTGACTTGAGAACTATAAAAGTACTAGACAGAGAATCAAAATTTGTAAAAAACGACCAATACAACGTTTCTGTGGTTGCAATGGATACAGGTAAGTGCAATTTTGTAGAAATAGAGGATATATTTTTAAGGAAATCTTGGGGTGAACTTTGTTTACTTTCATATCAAAATTCAATGCAAAACAGATTTGCATAGATTGCTCAATTTGTTGGAGACCACCCAATGTCAGCTCCAGTGCATCAGTAATGAAAACTAGGAGAGGACGAATGGCCAAAGACATGGTGGCATCCTCTAGGATCTCCATTGTTTTCAGGAGTACATACTTAGATAGTTATGGCTTGAGCTTCCTGAGAGGGTTTAGTCCTTCTAAAACAATTGGGTTCAAGGTAGATCTGTTTGAGCCTTTCTTAATGGAAGTATCCTATTTCCTAAGAAATGGTCAAATAATGACTACATCTTTTGCTCTGGTTTACAATCCTTCTCCAAGGTTAGTTAATTCTAGAACTTATCTAGTGAAGAAATGTCCTTCAAATGTCATAAAGTAGTCATTTCCAAATCCTTCTGAATGTACACTCCTCACAGTAGACAACTTTTGAATGTGGACCATTGCAATGTATCATACCCCAACAGTTTTGTTTGTTTGTTTTTCAATGCAAGTACCCGCCTTACTTAAGCTTTGATTGCTAAGGCATCTGCTTCAAAGATCCCTATCTGGAATAAACATTACCAAGCAGACAAGACAGTGATTCAGACCACATCCCAGTAGCCCTACCAGCCCAGGCTCCTTTGTTTTAGAGATCTTGATTTCAGTAACTGACCCCTGGGGCAGCTTGTTTTTTCACTTCCAAGCTCTTTAAATTTCTACTCTTAGGCTTTAAATTCACCACTGAAGACTGGACTCCAGAAACCCTCAACCCCCACTCTTGACCCCAATAAAAGGGGTATCCCAGGCCTGCTTTTTTTCTCCCTGATCCCCACATCCTCTCTGTGTGGCCCCAGAAGTGCCATGTAATTTCCAGGACTTGTAAGTACAGTAAAGCATTTTTTCCCCCAGAGTTTCCTGATAGTTGGGACACCTTGCAGTCATATAAGAACCACAAAGGCCAGTCTAGCCACAAGATTGGTTATGTGCAGGCTGAGACCCACACACAGCAACCTCCCTATATTTACTAGTATGTTTGTATACATGTGCTAGTAGGTTAACATATGCCTCACAAAAATGCACCAACACTTGAATAGTACTATTTCCATGTGCCAAAAATACTTATGTTTCAATATCTAAAAAAAAACTAAATGTAAGTGTCCTTGTAAATATCATCGCTTAACCACTTGCATACGAACCTCTCTTCCTCTTGATACCTCTCACAGAAACTACATTAAAACTACAGAACTACGTTAAAAGTTCTTTCAATACAGGTAGGAAAAAAAAAAACCCACTAAAGAATGCAGAAAACATTAGCTGAGAAATAATGTTGCCACCACTCTAAAACCCTGGATGATTTGCTGCTCCTATAGAAGGAGAAGTGAAAGCGGAGTGGTTCAAGAGCACGATTATGATGTCAAAGAAGGACTTCTGTTTACTCATTTATTTCACAAATGTTAATAGTCTAGTAAGTTCCAAGTACTAGGCAAGTTACTATAGAAATTAGAATTCAGAAGATAAGTCAAATTCTCACATGATATAAATGAAAGGATTACTGTATTCTCATAAGAGGTTCTTAGTATAACAACTTTCCCCATAAAAGATTGTATGGATATTATAAGTAGAAATCAGTTAAGAGCTGCCCCTCATTTCACAGAAATGAGAAGCTTAGTGATAGGAAAATGAAACATTATTTGAAGAGAAGGAAAATACAGACAATAGAAATAGAAGAAATTAACGTGGTCTTTTGTCGCTAAAAATATAAGGAGATGAAAGGCCAAATCTGAACTCTAAGAGTCTATGTCCCAGGCTCATGGATAATCTGTGTGTGCTCACAAAGAAGTAAAGACCCACATGGTGACATCAACATTTTTGTTTATTTTTGTAAACAAAATGAATATATACTTCCAAAGGGCCAGATATCTTAATAATTACTTTTATTTCCAGATGAAAGTTTAGTTTTGGTGCTCATAAATATTTCAGGATGATAACCTAGACATTCTTTTAGCTTTCTTTGAATCCAATTTATTTACTTCTGCTTCTTGTGTCAGTCTTCTTTGCCAAGCAGATTGGTTTCCGTGCTATCACTCTAGAAAGCACTGTTTCATGTACCCTCTGCCTAGTATAGCACTGCCCATCCTGTTTGAAATTCAGGTCACTTAACTGCTTCAGATGAATGACAGTGACATCTTCCATGATTGTTTCCACTCGTCTGTGTTCAGTTCTTCTTTTAATACCTCTTAAGTCTCCTTTCCCTGGGAATGATAGTTAATTATCACAAGTAATGTATCTTTTCTATAAAAAGGTATTTCACTGCTTCTCATTTATATTATGTTCCTCTAACTAGATTAATTGTGCTAATTAACACATCATCTTTAGTTTGCTGATTTTGAAGCTGTCACTTGTATTCAAATTTATCTACAAATTTCTGGCAGTATCAAAATGTTTATGTTCTATTGCAGATTTCTTATTAGAAGAGCTGTTAAAAAAAAGAAAAAAGAAAGAAGAGCTGTAGCTCTCTTTTATTTTTAGATATTATAAAATTTGTTTAGATAGAATAATTTTGGAAAATATATATGCAACAGTGGCCTTTTATAAAGTCATTTATTTAAAAATAACTTTTAATAAGTTAAATAAGCAAATAATCACTGAAATATACTATAAGATATGGCTTAAGTGTTATTTCAAAGTAAAATGGATTATATTTGCATATGATTTATAGTGGTCTTTATGATAAATGCTGAATTTATCTAATGCTTCAAATTTAGAAGCAAAAAACGAGAAACTGGATCAATTTTTCTGTTTATTTCAATTTTGAGAGCTTACGATTTATTGTAGTTTATTATCTTCTCACAAATGGGAAAATCTAGACATGTTTTTTGAACTTCATTATCTCTTAAACACAAATCATCGGTAATATTTTCATTAAAAATATTGAGACAAGGTGAAATGCTTTAAGCCAATAACAGTGGCCATCTGGAGATGAGTAATAGCTCCTATGGTCAAAAGCATATTTATTGAATTAGGGGAAAGGTGCAAACTTATTTTATGGTTTACTCAACAAAGTTTTTTGGAAAGTATAAAACAGTAATTGCATTATGTTCAAGGTGTTACTATGAAGTTATAAGTTAGCCAAGAAATGCTAGGCAGAGCATTAGGTTCTCAAGACGAATACAACTTAGCTCTGAGGATGATCATGTTTACAGTTCAGCCAGTGAGTCAATGATGAGCAAAGTGTTCTGAGAAATCAAAGGAGAATATCGCTGCCACTGTCTAGAAAAGTCACGGCAAGTTTCAAGAGGAGGAGATATCTGAGCGGATTCTTGGAAGATAACAAAGTATGATCAGGCAAAGAGAAAGAGAAAAATATTCCCAGAAGTGGCGACAGAATGTACCAAAGCAGACAGGGAAGGGTGCACCCAGTGGGTTTGTTGAGAAGCTTTACAAAGTTTGGGAAAAGAGTATGTGAGGAAATGAGTCAGAAGAGGAAGTCAAGGAAGTAACTGATGACCTAAAGTGAAGTCTTTGTATATGCAAGATGAACAAATGACTTCACAAAGTAAGCTGTAAGGAATCCATTTTATTTTCAGGTGGCTCTTCTGTAGTGACATTGCTCATCATGTCATACCTTTTCATTTTAAAAAGCACCTCAAGATAACATCTGATAGAGCCATCAAGCTTCAAGGAAGAGTGACATGTCACTATTTTGTATTTGTAGCAGTGGTATTTGGGATCCCAAAGTGTGTGAAATTCAAGTTCAGACAGCCACTAGAAAGCAGATGTCAGCGGTGTGTCACAGAGATGCCAAAAATAAGTTTTTAAGCAAAGAAATATCCTATTTTTTAATTTTTCATAGATGGCAGATCTTGCACGGGAACATTAGTAGTTCTTTTGGAAGACTTTAATGATCACCCACCACAAATTGATAAGGAAGTGACAATTTGTCAGCATGACAAGGATTACGCTGTGCTGGAACCTGTAGATGCTGATGGACCTGAGAATGGTCCACCTTTTCAATTCTTTCTGGATAATTCTGCCAACAAACTTTGGAATTTAGAAACAAAAGATGGTATGTAATTATGCTAAATCTTCTCATCGGTAGGAACTTAAGATGACTGATGGTTTTGACATTCACCTTAAGTTCATTATGATAAATAAACATTTATTTTAGGAAATTATTTTATTGATCCCCCCAAAAGGATAATACCTTGCTTTTAATTTTTCTTTTTTAAACTTCTCATTAGCTTTTATTGCACCTCCTTCCACATGGCTTCAAGCTACCAGGACACCAGCCCTTCTCCTCACTACACACACACTCAGACAATAGAAATAGAAGAAATTAACGTGGTCTTTTGTCGCTAAAAATATATGGAAATGAAATGCCAAATCTGAACTGTTAAGAGTCTATGTCTATTCTCTGATCTTCCCCTGAAGAATCTGGCCTTCATGATGACAGGCTGTTTTGGGAGCTTTCCCTTCCCCCAAAACTTTGCAGTAGGCGGGGCACAGCACATCAGTGATAGGAACAACTCCAGTCTTGTTTTTGGCAGCATTTACCGGTGTCCGCTCACTGACCAAGGTCCATAGTTTGTCAAGGTCGACAGCTGGGCAGAGGCTCCAGTTCCCGTCTAAGGAGTAATGCCTCACACTAACTTTTTTAAAGTGACCTGAGTCATATTTGTCAAAGTTGGTAATGTGGTGACGCCTGCTGCCCATGTCCCCCTGGCTTCCTGGGTGAATCCGGTGCTAGTCCATGTGGCTATGGCTGTGGCTCCCATGGCCCCAAAGTTTCTGGGTCTTCCTCAGTCTGAATGGGGTGTTGGCAGCCCAGAGAAAAGAGCAAAAGTATGTTTTTAAAGCAATAGATAATATATTTAGTGTCTAGTTCCAAATATCTTTTAAGAGAACACATCAATCCGTTTTAATATAGTATTTGAGTAATGTTAAGTATAGATTAGTCTAATATAAATATAGAGCAATAATAATTTATTTTTCTGGTTTTTCAAGAAATCAGAATCATTTTTAAGAAATAAAAAGCAGGAGTTGGGGGGGTGGTGCCTGGGTGGCTCAGTGGGTTAATCATCTGCCTTCAGCTCAGGTCATGGTCCCAGGGTCCTGGGATCCAGTCCCGCATCCAGCTCCCTGCTCAATGGGAAGCCTGCTTCTCCCTCTCCCTCTCCCACTCCCTCTGCTGTGCTCCCTCTCTTGCTGTGTCTCATTCTGTCAAATAAATAAATAAAACCTTAAAAAAAAAAAAAGAAATGAAGAAATAAAAAGTGGGGTGAGTCACCTGGGTAACTCAGTAGGTTAAGTGTAGGTGGGGCTTTTGATTTCAGTTCAGGTCATGTGTGCTGGACATGGAGTCAGCTTAGGATTCTCTCTCCCTCTCTCTCTGCCCCTCCTCTGTCTCTCCCTCTCAAAAAAAAAAAAAAAAAAAAAAAAAAAAGAACCACTAGAGTTTTTCCTTAAGCTAAATTCTGCACCTTTTCTCCCCCAGCCTACCCCAAGCATATCAAGTAAGATTAATATTGCAACTGAAAAGTTTCAACATATATTCCTTTTTTGCTCTAGGTAAAACTGCCATTCTCCGTCAGCAGCAAATTCTTGATTATAACTATTATACTGTGCCTCTCATAATAAAAGATAGGCATGGCTTAAATGCAAAACACATGTTAACAGTGAGAGTATGTGACTGTACAACGCCATCAGACTGTAAAATGAATATAAAAAATGTGAGAGATGTTAAGCCAAATGTAATACTTGGAAGATGGGCTATTCTTGCCATGGTGTTGGGTTCTGCATTGCTGTTATGTAAGTATAATTATCTAGAATGTGTTAGTTGAAGGCTTATCTAATATTTAAAAATATATATGGTGGTTCTTTATTTAATGACCTTTTATAGCCTTTGGTAAATGTGTCCTTTTAAAAATCTTGTGTGTACTATATGACTGGGGGTTTTGATACAGAAGAAACATATCAGTAAGAGCAGGTTAAATTTAAACTAATTTTCAGAGCTGTACCCTTAGTTCTTCCAAGAAGAAGGTATGAGACCCAGGATAGATCGTTTCCTTTCTTTCAAGCTCATTTTTCCACAAGTAAAATAAAGAGGTTGGTTAAGATTCCCTCCCATACAAAACATAGTCTTTTAACCAGCCAAGTTTATGCACAGGAAGAATTAGTGAAGAGTACTTCCAAAAGTCGCTTAGATGTTTATGCTCGCTGTTATTAATAAAGGTATTTAACATACATCTGAAGAAGACTCCAGTGAGGGGTGCCTGCCGGCTCAGTCAAAGGTACACATAACACTTGATCTCAGGATTGTGAGTTAGAGCCCCACGTTAGGTGTAGAATTACTTAAAATAAATAAACTTGAAAAAGAAAGAAAATTGGAATTATAAAAAGAAAAAAAAAAAGACTCTCGTTAGTGGAAAATGGTCACGGTGAGCCACTGAGGAAAAGTAATGCATGCAAAGAATGTTGAGATTTTGCATTCTGAAAACTTTTTTTCAAGATGCAAAAGTGATGGAAATCATTGCCCACCCTTCTCTCATCTCTCCTTCCCACTCGCCCTCCCTCTAGCCTTCCTTCCTTTTTTAGTCATTTATTGGACTACAAAACCTATTTGCATTTATAGGCTTTCCACGTAGTCTTTACTGTGTCCTAATTCATTGACTTGAGTTGCAGGTTAGATTGGACATGCCCCTTAGCACAGTGATTACAATTTCAAAAGTGGCCACAGATTTTAAGTAACTGCCTTTCATGTTTGTATTTATGCCTAATGCCCTTTGAGTGTGTTCTGTATGGATTTGAATTATCGGTAATACTAGCTTAAATTTCAATCAAAGGGAGTTACTATTTCAGTGTGGAGGAAAGAAGAGAAACATTTAAGTTAGTTCTGGAGTTGGGAAGAGACCTGTTAACAAACTATGCTCAGTTCATCCTTCTTACTTTTAACTGATTTCTTTCTCATTTAGCCTAATAATAGTCTTAGTCAGACAGAGATGGTCTATATACTCTGTTTTAAATTTCATAACCCAAAGGGATCTTAATTTATGGAACAAATTCTGTAAAGTTCTGTGAAGAAACTTTTAAAATATCATGATTTAAGTGACCATGAGAGACTACGGACTCTGAAAAACAACCTGAGGGTTTTGAAGGGGCGGGGGGTGGGAGGTTGGGGGAGCCAGATGGTGGGTATTAAGGAGGGCTTTTATTGCATGGAGCACTGGGTGTGGTGCAAAAAGAATGAATTCTGTTACACTGAAAAGAAATTTAAAAAAAAAGATATGCACCAGCAAGAAAATAAATACTATTTTACTTAAATACTTTTTTATTTTTTAGGTGTTCTGTTTGCTTGTTTCTGTGTTACTGCTAAGAGAACAGTAAAGAAGTGTTTTCCAGATGTAGCCCAACAAAATTTAATTGTGTCAAACACTGAAGGACCTGGAGAAGAAGTGATGGTAAATTAGATTTCACTTTGGTATGAATTGTATGGTGATCCAATGATAACAGCTGAGTATTACATAATGATAGTAATAATAATGACAACTAATGTTTATTGAGCACTTACTATGTCAAGCAGAACTCCATGTGCTTTGCATGCATTAACTCATTTTTTAAAACGATTTTATTTATTTTTTTGAGAGAGAGAGTGAAAGAGAGAGAGCATGAGCAGTGAGGAGGGGCAGGAGAGGGAGAATCAGACTCTTTGCTGAACCAGGAGCACATGAGCCTCAATCTCAGAGCCCTGAGATCATGACCTGTGCCAAAGGCAGGTGCTTAACCAACTGAGCCACCAGGCATTCCTGGATTAACTCGTTTAACTTTATAATTCTATTGTATTACTTTCATAGTGTAAGGGCCTATTTAGCCAGAGCGATTCCATCCAGTTAAACAGTGATTTTGTTGTTTATGCAGTAAAACTTAAACTAACCACCCCCCCACCGCCACCCGGGGAACTTACTTAAAGCAAGTCCCGGAAACCAGTAGAATATGGTCAACCAGTCCCTGATAACAGAGCCCAAATACAAGAGTGGGTCAGGTCAGGTGGAGATAACAGAGCCCGAATGCAGGAATGAGTCAAGCCAGGTGGAGACATCCAATCAGTGGGGTGTAAATACTGTCTCCCCAGCTACCAAGGAGTGTGGGCCCCACCTTTTGGACGCCAATTCTGACCAAGGTGATAGGCTAGTTCAAATAGCTACTATGGGGTGAATTGTAATTCAATTGACCACCCGTGAGTGACCTAGCATGACTGTGCAGCTTTCTCTGTGTGTTGCAATCTCATTGGCCACCTGTGTGTGACCAGGCTCAACCACATGGCCTTTGCTCTATAAGAGTTAGTCTGTAAGGCAGGCAGGGGTCGCCCTCCCTGTAAGAGGCAGCCCCGAATGGTCGGTTTGGTTCTTGATGCTTGGTGCGAAATAAAGCTTTGCTTGACCTTTGCTTTGTATCAGTCTCGCTCCTTTGATCACTATCATTGGGGGACCTATCGATAGACTCCAAAGAATCATAAACTCGTGGTTCCTTGACTTAAAACCAAATCTTCAATAGTATTCTTTTCCCTTTGTGCATGTCTGTGTTCAAATTTCACCTTACCCAACCTGAGTGTGGCCTCATCTAAATTTAACTAAATACATATGTGATGACCTCTTTTTAAACAAGATCACATTCTAAGGCACTGAGGGTTCGGACTTCAATATAATCAATTTTGATGGGAAAGAAAAATGAAAAGAAATTGTTAGTTTCAATTTGACTCACTCATTTTATAACTCTAACTTTACTTTTAGGAAGCAAATATTAGACTCCCCACACAGACATCCAATATTTGTGACACAAGCATGTCTGTTGGAACTCTTGGTGGCCAAGGAGTCAAAACACAGCAAAGCTTTGAGATGGTAAAAGGTGGCTACACTTTGGATTCCAGCAAAGGCGGTGGACATCAGACCTTGGAATCTGTCAAGGGAGCAGGACAGGGAGTAATGGAGGCTGGAAGATACACTTATACCGACTGGCACAGCTTCACCCAACCTCGGCTTGGTGAGGTGAGTGCCAATGTCTTTGAGTTCATATTCCATGAAAGTTAAAAACGATTTTACTTTTTTTTTTTTTTAAAGATTTTATTTATTTATTTGAGAAAGAGATAGTAAGAGAGAGCACAAGTGGGGAGGAGAGGGTGAAGCAGGCTCCCAGCTGAGCAAGGAGCCCAGCATGGGGCTCGATCCCAGGACCCTGGGATCATGACCTGGGTGGAAGGCAACCGTTTAACCCACTGATACACCCAGAGGCCCCTAAAAACGATTTTAAATCAAGATTTCCCAAAAGTTTTCCTCCTCAGGCACCTGGAACTCATCACCTTTTAAGTTCTTTAATTATCATATATATGGATTTAAGGCCCAAGCCCAAACAGAAAAATGATCCTTTCAAGTCTAACTTTTAAAATAAGGTTTACAAAACTGCTCAACTATCTAGGAGGGGCTTATATATACGTATTTAGGAAGTACAAGAGGACCAGTAGCTTCTTCCCTAAAAATTACCAGGAAAATCATTTGGAGTCAAAGATTTGTATAGAATGATACATGGATCATAAATTATAAACATTTTTTAGTATACTGAATCCTCTGTGTGGTCATAAAGGCCTGGCTATCAACATCAACCAGACAGGCTGTCAAGCTTTTATTTTGGGTTTTAGTTCCTTGTTTTAGGTTCAGATACTGGTTAATATTTATCCAGTTGAATATATTCCATAATTGTATATAAATGGAAGAATCATAGCCTATATGGGTTCCCCAAATATGTGAAGACCTACAAAGAGATGTTGGAACTATACAGTTCTTATGTTCAAATGGGAAATCATAAGTTAGTTTTGTGATATGCATGTATCTTTAATTTTCATAAATGTGTTCGCTAGGAGCATTTATATATCTGCTATATTTTCAGAATGAATATAATACAGACCAATCATGTGCATTTTTTATATGTAGGAATCCATTAGAGGACACACTCTGATTAAAAATTAAACAGTAAAAGGTAAATCAAAGACATTATTTTTATGCTAATATGTTTAGGTGTCTTTAAAAAAATAATAAAATGTGCTCTTTTTTGATACAGAAGGTGTACCTGTGTGGACAAGACGAGGAGCATAAACATTCTGAAGACTATGTGCGTTCGTATAACTACGAAGGGAAAGGGTCTATGGCAGGCTCTGTAGGCTGCTGCAGTGATCGGCAGGACGAAGAAGGGCTTGAGTTTCTAGATCACCTGGAACCCAAATTTAGGACGCTAGCAAAGACATGTGTCAAGAAATAAATGTGTAGAAACATCTACAAATGCATATGTAGGAGTTTGTTGAATGTAAATTGATAGCAGCATCTGCTAATATTTTGTTTATTGGAAGTAAACTTTGAGTCAGGTATAGATAAGGATGCTATAAATACAAGGCTCCCTGAAATTCTCCTCGTCTCGCGTGACTTCCATATTCTCTAGAAAGAAAAGTTTCATGTGTTAATTTTCTTTTCTATGCATGTATATATCGCCCTTTTCAGGACTCTACCAATGTGGTTCTTGCATCTTCTATTTGAAAACTTATGTTACTCTCTATGCTACGAAAGTGTGCGGTGGGAGAGCTGGGTATTGTCGAGGCTAATAAAAAATGCATTTTAATTTGAGATGAAAATTAAATATTTTCCTTCAAAATTCTGGGGAGATTGTTCTTAGAAACACTGTCTTTGGTGCCAGAGAATTGATTTCTCTACCTGAGTGGCTGTGTATTGAAGGACTTTCGTATTCTTTGGTACAGTCTTCAGTTTGGGAAATAAGTACTCATTTCTCACTACACTTTTCACACTGCGGAGATGTTCTCAGCACTCTCGCTTTCAGGAGTCTTCAGCGCTTGGTCCTTGGATCTCTGACCATACGAATCCATATTCAGGTTCCTACAGCTTCTAGGTTTGTTGGAAAGGCATGGACCAGAACAAGCCCATAATAATGTGAGCCAGAGATTTTATAAGGATCAGATGGGAGAATTTCCAAGAAAGAATTGCAACCTTGATGCCCATGGTGTGACTTAGACTCACAAATAGGTTTTGTTTGCCCACCGGGATGTATTATTACCTTTTTAAAATATAAATACCTTGACAAGAGCATGCACTGTCTAGTTTGGCAGAGGCTGGCCATCTTCAAGCATTTGTAAAACCAGCCTGGCAGGCATTAGATTTGCAAGCCTGACACACGGTGCTTAGCCTTTTAAATATGGTAAAAATGGAATGAGGATCCATATTGGAATTTAACACTCTGCCTACCTTGGTAATTACTTTAAGAAAATGGAAAATCAGAAATACTGAATTTCTAGCATGTAAATGTTAAAACATGGAAATTTATGAAAGCAACACTCAACCAAACATTTGTTCAATGATGGATAAATGAATGAACACATGAGTTAATAAATTATTTTGAATGTGTAACATTTTAATAGGCTATTATATTGTATTAATTTAGAAAGCAGTTATATATTTAAATAATATTTTAATAGTCTTTTGTGCCAAACTCTCTAAATTTGCAGACAATAGCAGCATATATTCCATGGAAATTTCTCATTCAGACCAAAAAACTGTTTCATTTTCTTTAATCTACTAACTAGTTAACTATTGAAAAGATTATTTGATTTTTTAAAAATTCTGTAATTATTCTTATTCTCAATTACAGCTTCTGATTAAAGCTATTTCTTGATGTGAAATTGGGTATTAGAGCAGAATATAAAAGTAGTTCTAATAAATAAATATTTTATTTTATAGGATGTCCATAATGTACGATTTTTATAGCAACTGTGGGTAAAATTATTTTGGAGGGTAATGCAATTTATGTTGTCTGAGGTATACATTACTCTGACAATGGTACCAGTTCAGAAATTTTTAAGTATCACATTAAAAATTTGGAAATGAATCACGCCATGTTATATTGTTGAATGTAGGTGCAGAACATTTTCTGAGCAATTAAAAACTATTAGCCAAACATTAATTTATATGTGTTTGTTTATGTTTTCATTTATTATATTTACTTAAATAGGAAAGAGAAACTTTATGTTTATAACATAAAGTATAATTAAAAGCCAAAAGTTATCAAAATAAGACACCCTAAAGTATTACCAGAATTGTTAGAAAGTACGGAAAATGAATTTGTATTAAGCAGTTTTGGCTAGCTTAAATATTTTCAAATATTATTAAAGTTTATCTCACAAAGGAAGTATGATTTGTCTTTCTTTAGGAAACCCTAATCTCTGTTTACACTCAAAACTAAATGTTATTTGTATGACTGATAAAATTTATAAAACTCCACGGGCCTGTTTACCAATTGAGTTGGTTAATAAAACATTATATTATCTTTATGGATTATTTCATATAAGTTATCAATAGGAAATCATTATGAATTGTTCTTCTGTAATTAAATCTATAGTTAGGGAAAATATACAATTACATTTTTATCTTGATTCAGATCTCAAAAGTATTCCAAGTTAAAAAATTCTATAGGAATACCAAGATAGATGAAATTTGATATAATTATTATAAATTAGCTTCGTTAAATACCTAAGTTTACTGAGCTTTCAATTCTCCTGAGTTATGAAAAACATTTTATAAAATTTGATATACATACTTATGTTTACCTTTAGAAATTGGGGAGAACCTTGGTGACTCAGTCAGTTGAGCGGCTGCCTTCCCTCAGGTCGTGATCCCAGGGTCCTGGGATTGAAAGCTGCGCCAGACTCCCTAATCAGCGGGGAGACTGCTTCTCCCTTTCCTTCTGTCTGCTACTCTGCCTGCTTGTACTCTCTATCTCTCTGTCAAATAAATAAATAAAATCTTTTAAAAAAAATAGAAAATGGAATAGGCTGTTACTTGGAAATTATTCACAATAGATGTTTTAAAGTTGAATATTTTTATTATCATAGAAAAGAAAAGCTAACTCCATTTTGAGGTGTCTTAGCTTTAAAAACCCTGTACCGGTTGAAAATTCTCAATTAGATTAGGGTAATGAAACAAAACAAACTATGTATATCTCTGCATGTCTCTGGTCTCTTATCTGCTTTCCTAATAAATCTGAAGGAGCACTGCATCTGTCCTTCTGCTTACATAGGTGAAAAAGAGAGCTGGAGAAGGCATTCCTAAGGATGGATAGACCCTTGCATATTTTGTAGGGTTCAGGAAAATTAAGTGAGCAAATTTTTAAAACAACTCTTTGAAAGGATAATGTTGCATAAAAGAAAATAATAAAAATCACACTTCATCTCAAATCTTTATCACTTATCCTTATCACTAACAATAAAATAACCACTTTCCAATATAGGAATAGACTATGTAAGAAGCATCAGAAACCAGTATGTTAAGTACATTCATAACACACATTTTGTAAAGATTGATTGAATTATTTTAAAGTCTTCAGTGTCGAAGAACAAAAATTTAACTGAGTAGATTTGAAGATGTAATTGACTTTACTCAGGGACTCAGAAATATACCAGCAACCACTCTAGTAAGTTTACAGGCTCTCTGAGTTGTGCAAAATGGAAGGTTTTTATAGGCAGAAGGAAGAGGGTGAGAGGAGAAAGTTATCAGCAAAAGAAAAGAAAGGATTGTTTTGGGTCAGGTGGTATCATACAGATTATCTCACTAATGCTAACCAGGAAATTTCAGATTGACTTTTGAAAGATCACACTTCTGGGAGAGTCTGAAACTGAAATTAAGTCGAGGACTGCTGTCCTGGGGGCAAATGACATTTTGGGCCTGTTGTTTTTTTTCCCCAACACTATTTAAAGTAAGTTTTTTGATAAGAATAAAATGCCACTTGATAAAGCCAATCTATAGTTAGAAGTTTTATATTTCCAAACTGTGGAGAAAAGAACAAAATTAGAAACGAGTGTGGACTTCCTCTGTATTTGGCTGGTTTTTGGTGTGTTTTTTTTTTTTTTTTTTAAGATTAAGTTATTTATTTGAGAGAGAGTGCGAGAGAACAAGAACACACTTGAGCAGGGGAGGGGCAGAGGGAAAGAGAGAGAGTCCTCAAGCGACTTCGCTAGGAGTGCAGAGCCCCACAATAGGCCTTGATTCCAGGACCTCAAGACAACGTTTTTAAAATTTACTTGTCAGTGTGCGATAATTAATACCTGGAATTTTGGAGTGTTCTTATCTGTCCATGTTTAGGGACCTTTAAATGCTGCAATATGGAATTATTAATGACAAATAGAGGCTTCAAGTCTTCCTTTGAGATAGCTGAGGTTTTACCTAGAATTCATGCTAAAAATGCATGTAGCATTGTTTTCTGCCAGGTATATAGTTCAAGAAAAGCTAAAAGGAACTTTATAATCCAAAGTGGAAAAGAATTCCCTTGCCTTTCCTAATGTACACAAAAAATTGAGGAATTAAAGATGGATAACATTCATACAGTTTATCTATTTAAAATTTGAAATCCAAATTCACAAAAGACACTTCATCCATCATGGGTATTCTACAAGATAGATATGTTACTACTATCTATGCCCTCCATATTTTTCACCTGTCTGAGATCTATGCTGAAAGTCTATTATCAGTTGTTCTTGAAATGTGATTCCTGGACCAGCAGTATCAACATCACAAAGGAGCTAATTAGAAATGCTAATTTTGGGGTTCCTGCCCCAGATCCATTAGATAGGAAACTGGGAGGGTGAGGCCCAGGCATTGCTGATTTATTACTAAATACCAGTACTAGCTCTTTGCTAGTACTCTGTGTCATTCATACTACCTGGAAGCTTGTGAGGAAATTGGATTCAGGCCCCACCCCCGGACCTATTGGATCAGAATCTGCATTTCGTCAAGATCCCCAGGAGATCTTCCCGTACAGGAAACTTCGAGATTAGCATGGGTAGTTGATCCCTTGAGGAACCTGCAAAAACTAATACGCGAACAACACAATGAGCCAGTTATAGTAGGTGACACAAGTAGCCTCAGCAGCAAGTCTGTGGCCAAGATCTGGTGGGGAAATGGTGCCAGTTCACCTTGTAGCCTAAACTCAAGCCAGCTTGCCTCTTGCCCCCACAAAGCAGACCCTTCCACTCTGTTCTTCTGCACCTGGATCACCAGCTCTATGAATTTTATACCTAAGAGTGCCTTGCACTGGAGAGTATACAATGACACATACGGTAACCAAATTTAGATAGATGACATGTTCATTGTCGTTTTGCTTAGTAAATTTATTCTGCTAACCCGTAATTTAAAAAAATCACATTTTGAGAGTAATTATTTTTGATTAAGCCTATCCAATGTATTTACCAAATCATGTTTAAAAATCAACCTGAATAATCCTGAAAGTCTAAGCAAAACACACTCATAGTTTCCTGATTTCGTTTTGGCATATAGGTCTCTTGCTGTATTCTTTTCTGACTGAACCAATTTATCCCCACATACATTTCTAACGTTTTATTTTTCTGGGTGTAGCTGACTTGGACTATTATATAGGTGTGGCTGAGAACCTGTCAGAACCAGTGGTGTTATATAAGTCAGCAAAGTCTGTCATGATTATTTCTTCCTGTTTCAGACTGGGTAGAAGAAAATTAAGACAAATTTTCCGAGTTGTTTTGATTTTGGCATAGTGCATTATTAATATTCAGTACATATGGTACCATAGAAAAATAGAATATATTTGTTAAATATGTCAAATATTAACTATTAATATTAAATACTGATTTGATATTGATGTTTTTAGATTAAATATATTTGAAATTAAACGTTAAGAACAGTGTTGATGCTTTTTTTTTAAAGATTTTATTTATTTATTATTTATTTGACAGAGAAAAATCACAAATAGACAGAGAGGCAGGCAGAGAGAGGGGGAAGGAGGCTCCCTGCTGAGCAGAGAGCCCGATGCGGGCCTTGATCCCAGGACCCTGGGATCATGAGCTGAGCTGAAGGCACCCAAGAACACTGTTGATGCTTACAAGCACATGTCCTTTGGTATTTTGTGAGGGTGATGGCAGAGACTGCTGGTTGTCTACCTACTATCTTCTAAGTTAGTTCATTAGAGATGAAGCTCTGATTTCAGTCAGGCTGGCTATGTGCCTCACTGAGAGACCACTATTTCCCACCCCACCCCTGATCCAAGTGTGACATGCCCTAAATTCTGGCCAGTGAGAAGTAAGTGAAATGCTGTGTATAAGATTTCTGAGTAGGTCATTAAAGGATGTGATTTGGCTAGAAGATTTTTTTTTTTTTTTGAGTAAGCTGTACACCAAATGTTGGGCTTGAACTCACAACCCCAAGATCAAGAGTCACATGGACTACTGACTGAGCTTTCCAGGTACCCCTGCTTCCTCCAGTTGTATTTCATGATGCCTAGAACACAGGATGTGATGCCTTATGCTCAAGCAATCCTATTGTGAGTTTCAGATTGGAAGCCATCAGGCATTTCTTGAGAATGGAGGAGCATAAGGATGGAGGATGGATCCCTGGTAACTTTGTGGAGCTGCCTCCAATCCTGCTCTGGATTTCCTATCTCTAGACTTGTTCATGCGAGTGATAAATCTGTGTGTGTTTAAGCAATGAAATTTTAGATTTTCCATTAAATGTAGCTGGATCTTATCTGATATAGGGAAAGAACAGAGATTGAATGGAAAGAATTGATTATGATTCAATAAACTTGGGAACTTGTTTTCTTTTGGGTAAGATTTTAAAAATGGATAGACTTGAAGACATTCCTGTGTTTTTTTTCCTTCTTTTCTTTTCTTTTTATTTTTTTTGAGAGAGAGAATGCTCACAAGTGGCAGGGGGGAGCAAAGGAAGAGGGGGAGAGAGAATCTCAAGCAGACTCCAAGCTGAATAAATAAAGAGCCTGAGCAGGACTCAGTCTCTCTACCAGGGGATCATGACCTGAGCTGAAACAGAAGTCGGACACTTAACAGACTAAGCTGCCCAGGTACCCCACGGCACACATTTTTATTTTGGGTTTTTAAAAAGATTTTATTTATTTATTTGAGAGAGAGAGAAGAGCGAGTAAGCAAGAGAGAGGGGGAGAGAGAGAGCATGGTGGGGGGGGAATGAGCAGAGGAAGAAGCAGATTCCCCATTAAACAAGGAGCCTGACATGGGGCTCGATCCCAGGAACCTTAGGTCATGACCCGAGCTAAGGCAGACGCTTAACCCACTGAGCCACCCAGGAGCCCCACACACATTTTTAAATGTTGCATACCACTTCTTCCACTTCATCCTCTGCTCTTCTGAACTGTGTGATCAAGTTGATATGTTCCCTTAAGTCTGAAAAGATTCAATATTTTGTTCTATTCTAACAGCCTGAGGCATAGTCTCATTTTTTGATTAATTAATATATAGGTAAATAGAATTTATTTTTCTATTTATCCAATGAATTTCTATCATACTCTGAAACTCTTCTTATGCCAACTCAAAGAGACTTGAAAATGAGTAACGGTGTGTTTGACAAACACAGGAAATTACAGAGGTTTCAGCATGTGACAAGAGAGTGTTATGGTTTTGGTATATGACAAAAGGTGAGTCCATAAGCTAATAAACACAGTTGGAATTCCACTTTTTTACATTAGTGGCTATAGAAAAATGCATTTTAAAAATTATCTCAGTGAATTGGCTAGGACTTGCCTTAGAGCATTTCATAACAGAAATAAAGTGGCTTAGACAATGTAAAAGTTTATTTTTCACTAATGTAAAACAAACTCAAAATCTGAGACTTGGGGGCGCCTGAGTGGCTCAGTGGGTTAAGCCGCTGCCCTCGGCTCCGGTCATGATCTCAGGGTTCTGGGATCGAGTCCCACATCGGGCTCTCGGCTCAGCAGGGAGCCTGCTTCCCTCTCACTCTCTCTGCCTACTTGTGATCTCTCTCTGTCAAATAAATAAATAAAATCTTTAAAAAAAAAACTTAGACTTGTATGGATGCTTAAAAAAACAAATTAATTTATAATAAAATAATAAATAATAAAATAAAATAATAAATAATAAAATAAATACATTTATTAAATTAAATTTATTTATTTTTTTACTGTTTTTTAAAACATTTTTTTAAGAATTACCATGAAGGGGAGAAGTTACAGATTGGAATCTACAGAATCTAAAAATTTCTCCAGAGAAATAGATATCTAAAACTAAGTCAAAAAACAAATAAGAAAATCAGGAACAAAAATAAGCATGTGTGAGAGACAATATATTTACTTTTAGTAATATACTAATGAATCTCGTAAATTGATATGAAAATAATAAATTACTAAGTAAAATGGGCAAAGAATATAAACAGGTCATTCACAGAAGAAAAGACAGTTAAATTTTATTTGAACAAATGAAAACATTCTTATCTAATGACTAGATTTAAAGCAATGAAAAAGTAAACATCTGTTTACTACTATATTTCTTTCATTAAAATTAAATAAGTTTTAAGTACATATGGCCAGGAAAAATTATGGAGAAATAGAATCTCTCATAAATTACATCTGTAGGCCAAAGTGTAGCCAACAAATGTTTTGGAAAAAAAATTATGAATATATTGCTATATTCAGATTAAGACATTTTACCCAAAATGTAAACTTGTGATTTCTTTTGAAAACTTAGCTGTTCTGGTTACACTGAATCTATCTTCCCAAAGGCTACCGATCTGCTAAAGCCAGCACATTCTGAACTTGCCCTGTTCATGTCTCAGATGGGAAGGCTTCAGTTATCATTTATTAGGACACTTGTACTATTCTTTCTTTCTCTCTCTTCTTCTCTTCCTTTCTTTTCTTCCTTCTTTCTTTCCTTCTTTTCTTCCTCCTTTTCCTTTCCTTTCCTTTCCTCCATCTTTTCCTCCCTCCCTCCCTCTCTCATTCTTTCTTTCTCAATACGGAACGCTTCATGAATTTGTGTGTCATCATTGCTCAGGGCCATGCTAATGTCTGTATCGTTCCAATTTTAGCACGTGTGCTGTCGAAGCCTCTGTATTACTATTTTCTGAAGGTAAACTTAGGAAGTGAAAAGAAAAAAGTTTTCTGTACTTTTGCTTTTACAAAACAATTTCAGAATAATTTAAAAGGGCAGCTTTTTTCAACAACGTGCCTTATTTTTATTTCTTTCCTGACCCCTGTAGGCATTAAGGTTTGGAGCTACTTGCCCTATTTCAACAAAGAAAGAGTTATGATACCTTTTGGCATACAATATAACTGACTTCCCTGTGTTCATTGTTTATTGTTTTCTCTCTTCTCCCTGCTTTTGAGTGTAAGCTCCACCAGAACAGTGCACAGCACATAAGGGGAACTCAATAAATGTTTTTTAAAGAAATTTATTGAGTGCCTACTATGTGCAAGCATTCCAGAACTCTCTATTCCTGAATATTATCTCATTAAAAATATTAACAACATAATTCCGATTTAGGCATTATTATTCCTATTTACTAATAAGAAAACTTAGGTGGAGAATGGTTAGCTGACTCAAACAAGCTCAGACTGCTAGGTTTCCAAAGAGCCAGGATTTAAATCCAAGTCTGACCAAATGAACATTCCTTTTCTAACAGCCCTCTGTATCCATAATACAATGGAAAAAAAATATTTAGGACTTCTTAGTCTTAAGAGAAAATTATGGGTCTTGTGACTCTAGGTTACTTATTCATGACCTTCTACAACGTAAATGTCAATCCTCAGCTGGTAAATCTCCATGTGAAGGAGGGTGACAAAACACAGACTTTCTTACCTCAGAGTAATCCTCTCACACTGGAATTTATGGGTTAAGTAGGTGAATTGTTTCCATTTGGAGTTGCCCTAGTTATGTGCATATTGATAACAATCAAGTCTGCATTTCCAGATTGGATGTCTCTTGAATTCCACATCCATATTCTTTATTACTTATTTCTAGCTTCAAAGCTCACAGAAATAACAAACTCAGTATCTTCAAAAGCGAATTATTTAATGCCTTGTCAAATGAGCACTTTGCTGAGGTCCTTATCTTTGTTACCAACAATATCATCTCTCTTTGTCCAAACATATATCAAACCCAGGATTCTGCAATTATCTGGGCATTTAAAGAATAGAAAATTAATGCACTCCCGGAGGAGACAGATTTATAAAGGACGTAATTACAGCACTTGGGTCAGGTAATAAATAACAGAGGCACATGTTAAAGCCTGTATGAACACAAAAGACTTGGAAGTGCTTTTCCTCACATGGGGAAGTTAGGGAAAGCTCTATGAGCAAGGGAAAGGAGGCATTCTAGTTGAAGTGGAAGTAAGCTTTCCCAAACCAAAAGGGCCCAAAACAAACAAAACAAATGCAAAACAAAACAAGCAAAGAATGAGAATAACTGAAGGTCCAAAAAACACAATTTGAAAACCACTGTGACAGAGGATGGAACAGAGGCTGTTGAGTTGAAAGACCCATGAAGATGGTCCAGATGAGAGATAAGGAATCAGATAAAGCAATTAACCCAGAGACGGATGGATGTGAGTGTGAGAAAGAGATGATGTCTAAGATGACTCCCTGGTTTCTTTCTTGAGTAAGGAAGAGGATCATGATACCCTTAACTACAAGGAAGAGAAAAGCAAAGAAGCTTTGTTATGGAAAGACAATGGCTTTGGTTTGAGACATTTTAAACTTTAAGTATAAGTGGGAGTTCCAGGAAGTTATGTCCTTTCTCAAAGTTGGAAAGAACATGACTGATGCTCTTCACCCCACTTCCCACTCTATTCCTTAACATCTAAGTTATCCATCCTTAAACACCAGAAGTTCACTTAGGGCAGGGACCACATTTTAAATTGCTTTCTAAGTAACTGGTGGTATAAATCCTTTTTTTTTTTTTTTCTGTATGAATATTCAAAACATCTTCTCTTACCTCTACTCAGCAAAGATCGCCTTGGTATTTCCCCTGACACCTCTTTTTTCCCCTCTACTCTAGACTCTAGGATTTGTTGTGAAAATCAAGCAAATCAGCAATATGCTAGTGAGGATTACCATCGAGAGAAGTAAGATGAATGTGAGAAGGAAGGATGTGAGTTGTATCTCAATAAATTTGTTACAAAAAGAGAAAGAAAAAAAGAAGAGATGAGAAAAAAGAAGAGCTCAGAGAATGAGGAGGTAGCCTAATTTATGTGGTGATAGTTGTTGCTGGGAAATAGAAGGAAAACGTTAAATTCAAATTTTCAGAAAGCAGCAACAAACTGAACATGCGACATCCGGCAAGAAGAAAAGATTATAAAAATGGTTGTAGCATATTAAGAACACCTGCTGAGACGGCTAGAAGAGACTAGAATTACTTGAACAGGTTGGTGTTTGACCCTGTTTCCTGGAAGGCTCCTGGGCCTGACAGGGGGCAGCTCGGAGCACAGGCTCAGTTCCTGGCAGGCAAATGTGAGACGAATGGCAACATTTGTGTTTGGTTTTGCTCTTCAGTTTTATTGAGCTGTAACTGACAAATAAAACTATATATACCAAGCCTATAATGTGATGATTTATTATACATATATTTTATGACATGATTATCAGAATCAGGTTAATTAGCAAATCCATCATTTCTTATGGTTACCTTGTTCGGTTTGTGTGTATGGTAAGAACACTTCAGGGTCTACCTGCTTAGCAAATTGCAAGTACAAAGTACAGTGTTGTTACCTATAGCCACCAGGCTGCACATGAGATCTTCAAAGCTTATTCGTTTCATAACTGATGGCTTGTACCTTTTTTTTTTTTTAAGATTTTTAAATTTATTTATTTGACTGACAGAGATCACAAGTAGGCAGAGAGGCAGGCAGAGAGAGAGGGAAGCAGGCTCCCTGCTGAGCAGAGAACCTGATGTGGGGCTTGATCCCAGGACCCTGGAATCATGACCTGAGCCAAAGGCAGAGGCTTCCCAGGCGCCCCTGGCTTGTATCTTTTGACTGACATCTTCATCTCTCCCCTACCTCTCAGCCCCTGATAATCACACTTTGATCTTCATCAGGATATATATCTATATCTATAGCCCTATCTATTTATCTACCCATCTCTCTATCTATCCAATATTGACTAGCTGGCTTCCCAAAAACTGATGAGATGAAAAAACCAACTATAGTTAAATACATGAATCCCTGCTATTACTTTCTCTGGAACAAGTTTCATAGAATTGTCTGCATGGAATACATCTTTGTTGCAAATCAATTTTTATAATTAAGATAATTAAGAATCCTGGGACTTTTTTTTTTTTTTTGGTTTGAGCCTCATGTTTATGACCACTGTTTATTAACATTTTTCATATGCTTTCTGCAACTAGAAACTACATAAATCTCTCATGCCTCGTTTTCAGTTGTTTTGAAGGATCACAGCCTCTATATGGGGTGACTTCTCAGATGCCCTAGTGTAAATTTCAGGCTTTCTTATAGCCAATGGATTGATTAGCTATGCTTATCTCAAAGCAACATCATAATTTGTTAATAATTAGCCTATGGGTTACAGGTAGTTTGATTTTGTATAACATATATATATATATATATATATATAAATTTTTGTGTGTATATATATATACACACATATATATGTATATATTATATGTATATATATATTGTTCAACAAATATTTAGCAAGGGCCCACACTGTGACAGGCACAGTTGTAACCTCTGAAAGTGGAGAATATAAGACCTCATGAAAATGACATTCTAATAAGCAGATAGACCAAGAAAGCAAAATGAGTAAAATACGAGAGACAGATGGTAGGATGGAGTGTTTATGGGAGACCAAAGCTCTCACCAAGACCAACAAGAGACCTGGATTAAATACAAAAATTTATCTATTTTAAGATATCAGAAAGTTGCAGAATCAACAAGAGCTAGAGAAGCTGATATTCCAGGGGCGACAGCACCAGAGAAAGGGGAGTATGTCCCCTGTAAGATAACTTCACTTTTTCCCCATGGAGCATTTGAAGCTACTGACACCAGCTAGCTGCCAAGAACTCAGGCCTGGCCATAGCAGAAGGCCACTGCACTGGGAGAGAGAAATGGGGAGCTTCTGGCAATTGCTCAGGCATAGTGTGACAAAGACACTGGAGGCACTGCACTTACCTCCAGCTTTCCCTTTGAGACATTTGCTGGGTTCTAAACCTTCATGGGGTAGGACGCTAGCAAAAGCAAAACCCTCGGATAGACCAAAAGCCATTTCCACGGTCTCCTAGTGCAGGAGACAAAGACCTGCGGGGGGAAAGAGCCACAATAAACCCACCAGGTTCTCAGTTAAAACCACAGGAAGTCATCAGGGGTTTGATGTTTCAATTAGGGTGGACAGGGGAGGCCCCAAAGAGAAGGGGCACAAAGGTCCAAAGCTGAAGGGGGTGAGAGAGTCGCAGTGTAACCATCAGAGGGAGGAGCGTTCGTGCAGAAGTGAAAGCCTGAGGAGGAGTATGCCCAGCGTGTTCAAGGAACAGCTGAGCACTGTACCCCCCAACCCCCCTGGGACTGGCAGCACAGCACGTGATTGGGGAGTAAGAGCTGGAGTCCAAGAGACATCGTGGGATGTGTCAGCCCCCCTGGACCACTGGACAAACTCTGGATTGGATCTAAATGAGATGAGAAGCCTCAGAGGGATTTTTGTTTTAAGTCTTTAAACTTTGGAATCCTTCTAGAGGAGTTTGGATAGAGAGATATCGTGACCTGACCTATTTATTACCAAGGATTGAAAAGAGACCAAAGTGAGGCATATTGGAACCAGAAAGACCACTTTGGAGGTTTTTCAGATAACCCAGGTGGGAGGCAACAATGGCCTGGACAAGAATTGACATGGTGAGGGACGCCTGGGTGACTCAGTCTTTAAGTGTCTGCCTTTGGCTCAGGTCATGATCCCAGGGTTCTGTAATGGAGCCTGGCATCGGGTTCCCTGCTCGGCAGAAGCCTGCTCTCCCTCTCCCACTCCCTCAGCTTGTGTTCCCTCTTTCCCTGTGTTTCTCTCTGTCAAATAAATAAAATCTTAAAAAAAAAAAAAAAAAAAGAATAGACATGGTGGGAAAGGGGAGATGCCATGTATATTTTAAAGGTAGAGTTCCTAAGATTTATTGACTGAATGGATTCCGAGTATAAGAGTAAAAGAGGAAGTCCACAAGATGTTTTGATGGAAACAATTGGGAAAGATGGAATTGTCATTCACTGAAAAGGAAGAGACTGTGGTCATTGTCAATGGGGAAGATTAGGAACTCAGAACTGGAAAGATGAACTTTGCAGGACCTTCTGGACATCTCGGCTAAAATGTCACATGGACGGCTAAAGCCTGGAGTTTAAGGGAAAGATGGGGGATAGAGCTTTCTGTTTGCCAACCATCAGCATGGAGATGGTGTTTAAAGTCAGAAGCCTGGGTAAGATCAACAAGGGATTGAGCAGGGATAGAACCAGAACAAAGGTCCAATCACCAAGTCATGGGCACTCCATTAATTAGAGGTCATGCAGAGGAAGGGGAATCAATCAGTGAGTGCAGAAGGAAAAAGAGAAACCCACTGAAGACGGTGTTTCAAGGACGGTGTGCAAACTCTCTACAATTAAGACAATAATGAGAAACGGAAAAATGACTATTACAGTATTATGAAAGTGCCCCCAACCTTTGTAAAGACACCTTTGGTGAAGCAGTAGGTGAGAAAATCTGATTAGAAAGAGCTCAGAAGATTTTGAGGAATAAAATAGAAGACAGTAAAGATAAAACTTTTTTTCCTAGATTTTTTTTTTTTTTTCTGTAAATGAGAACAGAAAAATGGAGTATGATAGCAGGACAGAGAGATAGGACTTGGGCAGAATTTCCTGGTATTTTTGTTGTTGTTGCTGTTTTTGTTTTTATTTTTTTAGGTTTAGTTGATGATGGTCCTGACAAGGATAGTGATGGATTAAATTGATGCTATAGGAGACGAGGAGCAGAACTAGTAGCACAGTGCTCTTGAGTAGGTGGAGGAGATGGGAATGGATGCACACAGGGAGAAGTTGACCTTAGCTGCGCACCAACGTGGTTCATCATAGCACTGAAGAAAAGGCCACTTGGATGGTACAGATGCAGGCAGGTGGGAAGTGTGGGGAAGCTTGTCCAAGTTCTTGATCGTTTCCTTTTCCTCTGTGAAATGGAAAGCTAAGTTAGAATGGAAAGTGAGAATTAAGGGTGACATACAAGAGATTTGAGCTGAGAAAAGGAGATTTTTTATTATCCTCAGATTATATTTTTTAAATTTTTTAAAAAAATATTGCATTTATTTATTTTAGAGAGAAGGAGAGAGCACAAGCAGGGGAAGGGGCAGAGAGAGAGGGAGGGAGAAGGGGAAGCCGATTCCCTGCTGTGCAGGGATCCTGACAGAAGGGCATGCCCGAGCCACAGGAAGGCAGACGCTTAACCGACAGAACCACCCAGGTGGCCCAGAAAAGGAGGTTTTGAAAAAAAATTGCAAAGGAGAATGAGGGGTGGCTGGGTGGACTGGGCAGACAGGGTAAGGCTGTAGCAGTGTTAACTACAACTTAAGACAGTGATTGTGACCTTAAAGTGAAACTCCTGAACTTGGGTATGAGTTCATCTTCAGTCACATTCAGCTGTGAGTGTGCAGTAGCTGGGAAGCTGAGAGTTCAATTTAACTAGGGAGTAACTTTAACCAGGGGGAATCAGCTTCTGATTTTGCCAGTTCAACTGGTGTAAAAGGATGTTTTATGGTTTTATTTTATTATTTTTTAAAGATTTTATTTATCTATTTG
This sequence comes from Mustela nigripes, assembly GCF_022355385.1. Classification (NCBI taxonomy): domain Eukaryota; kingdom Metazoa; phylum Chordata; class Mammalia; order Carnivora; family Mustelidae; genus Mustela; species Mustela nigripes. The sequence goes on along the minus strand of NC_081564.1, from coordinate 51,126,484 downwards.
ACAGACAGAGATCACAAGTAGACAGAGAGGCAGGCAGAGAGAGAGAGGAGGAAGCAGGCTCCCCCGTGGAGCAGAGAGCCCCATGCAGGGCTCGATCCTAGGACCCTGGGATTCATGACCTGAGCCAAAGACAGAGGCTTTAACCCACTGAGCCACCCAGGAGCCCCTGTTTTATGGTTTTAACATGCAATTCTCTAATTTTTTAAAATATACTTTGTAGGCTTTGAGATTCCTCTATTGTAAAATGCCTGCTCAAGCTCTGCCCATTTTTCTTTCTATTGAGGTTTCTGTCATGTTCCCATTGATATGTGGGAGTTCCGTGCATGTTCTAGATACTATTCCCTTGTCTGGGTTAATCATACCTAATGTCTTACCCAATCTGTCATCTGTGTCTTACCTTTATTCATGGTGTCCTTTGTTGAATAGAGAGCCTGACTTTAATGTAATCAACTATATCTTATTTTATTATTATTCCTATTTGATATATGCTTTTGGGGTATCATTTCAAATATCTTTCTCTACCTCTGGGTCACTTATTCTCCTACATCATCTTCTGTGGACTTTATGTCTTTGTCACCACAGGAAACTTTAAGCCATCTGGAGGCTGCATTGTATGTGGTGTTTAGTTTTATTTTTCTCCAATAATGATTCAGTTTTCCTAATGCCACCACTAAATAATTTCTCTTCTTCTCAGTGCTGTGTATTGTCCCCATTTTATCAGATACTAAGTTCTCACTTATGCACTGGTCTCTTTCTGAGTTCTAAGTTAATATTCATCAGCATATTTATCTGGTTTTGTGTCAAAAAAAAACACACTAGAAGTTCTCACATTTTAACAAATATGCTCATTCACGTCCATCATGCATGAGTTCCGATGAGGAACTCTCATCCGACTAAATTTGATCCAAGACCTCATTTTAACAGGCCAATACATATTAAAAATAGAGAAAGGAAAACAAAGAATTACTGATTAAAAGAATGCTCCAGCATTACTCATTTATTCACTCATTTACTTGATCATACAACAAATATTTATTTGGTGTCTATGGGCAGGGATTCATGATGGATAGAGCTGGAGATACAAGGCTGAGCCCAAAAAAGCAAGTTGCTGAAGTCATGAAACCCTACACTCTTCAATGAGAAACAAACATTCGTCAAATAATTATCCAAAAAAATTAACGTTGTAATTGTGACAAGTACTCTGAACAAGTTTAATGAGGAAGGCTTGACCTCATAGACAGATTTGACCTGGGAGAGGAGAAAATCAAAGATAATATTTGTAGGGTAGACAGGAGGTTACCAGGCTGAAGAGATGGAAGAAAGTTCCAGGTTGTGGAAAGAGCATGTACAAAGCACCTATGGTAGAAAGGACCTGAGTGCGAAGGTCTGAAAAAAATTCAGGTGTGTTTGTGTCTTAATATTTAGAAGTCAGAGCAGAAGGAGCTAGACACGGAGAACACATGGGCACAGCCAGCAAGAGAAGAAGAAAACAGGACACATTGATGGCAGAGAAGCCAAGAGCAAGTATGCTCTAGGCTAGGCGATCTCACAGAACAGTGTATTTCTTGTCCCTTGGTCCTTTTAAGAAGTGGGTAACATTTCAGAATCCATGAAGAGATTGAACACAGGATGTTTATATCAGTCTTATAGAGTACTGTTTATACATCATTTTGTACTTAACTTGAGGTTAATCTCTTTTCTTTTACAAAGGAGTCAGCAGGATGTGTATATCTCAATGGAGTGTCCTTCTTGTCCTACCCATTTATTTTATTTTTCCCTACACACTTCCCTGTCTTGTTCACCACAGCATTCCCAACGCCGAGAACAATGCCAGAGACATAGTAGGTTCTCAGTAAATACTTGTCAAATGAGTTAATTTGTGAAGCAAACAAATGAAGATTTGTTGTTTTACATTTTTGTATATTTGTTCATAGCACTCTTGATATCCATATATCAATAGCATCTATTAAAGGCGGAACAGGTGTCATAGATGGTCTCTGGTCATGCTCAACGCAATTGCCTCAAAATTCTTTCATTGGCTTATTTCTATTAAGGGCTTATTAAGTCAAAAGTACTGTAGTAAGAATTAATTTGCAATTTATTTCACACTCTATCCCTTATTCTGTTCAAAAATATGCTTTGAAATGTCATAGAAGTTGAGTTTGATTATTACACTATGCTTTATTGAGCCCGATTTTGAAAAGAGAACACCAAAGATATACGGATAGCATGAAAAAAATAAAAATGTTATTTATCGGACAATAACATTTAAAAAAATTTTCTCCCATTACATAAAAGGATTCTTTTTAAGGACAAAAAGGTCTAAATTTTTAGAAAGGGCACCACTAGCATAGACTGTGGCTTCTCACTGTAGAGTTACGTACTTGATCCACTTGGGTCAGACCAGGTCTGGGGTTTATGTTGAAGGGAAGGGGGTTGAGAGACTTAGCCCTGGAGTTCAGCCCTAGATCAGGGTCTGAGGTGGATGCTGGAAGAACAAGAACCAGGCAGCTGTGGTAGAGATGAGATTGGGTGGGGAGGGGGGTGGGTTATAGGGATATGGTAGTACAGGAGGGATACCCAAACTAATTAGCACTTAGGGAGCACTTAGGACATCCTAGGTGTATTCTTTGCCTTTGGGTTCCATTCTGTGTCCTTACCCCATCCCAAGATAGATTTGCCCTGAGGGTCTCCTGTGCACATTGACCCTCCTTCCCAGGCTCCAGTAGAGGGAAGGCTGGCAGAAATCATACAGTTTGGGAAAAGATGTCTCTATGTACACTTCAGTGAGTAACTGGGCTTTTTTGGTCACCATTAACAGGCTTGATTTCTGGTTTTTGAAATTCGAAAACTGTGAAACTAGTCAACATAGTTATGCCCTCCTGGATCTGGGGTGGCTGTTTGTTCATCTCTTTAAGGACAACTCTGATTTTGATTTCCTATGTGGAAATAAACAGCTAACCTTTTCCAAAAATCAGTCTCATGAAATCAAAGTAGTTTAATTTTAGAAGTAGAAGTTACCATAGACAGCATCCAGTGTTACTTTAATTACATTACTTAAGTGGGACTTCCTTTAAGTGAAGGGTAGGGCAGAGGGAGAAGCACACTTCCCTCTGAGCAGGGAGCCTCGTGCGGGACTCCATCCCAGGACCCTGAGATCACGAGCCAAAGGCAGAGGCTTAACCAACTGAGCTACCCAGGAATCCCCCAAAAGACATTCTTTATATATATATATAATTATATATATCTATGCAATTTTTAAATATATATATAATTATATAAATATAATTATATATAAACATATAATTTTTAAAAGATTATTTATTTATTTATTCATTTGACAGACAGAGATCACAAGAACGCAGAGAGGCAGGCAGAGAGAGAGGGAAGCAGTCTCCCTGCCCAGCAGAAAGCCCAATTTGAGGCTTGATCCCAGGACCATGAAAGCACGACCTGAGCCAAAAGCAGAGGCCTTAACCCACTCAGCCACCCAGGCGCCACCCCTCCCAAAACACTGTTACCAAAAAAATTCTTCTATACTCATTTCATTGTCTTTTCAAATTTATACCTGATATTTCAAAAATGTATAATAGAGGAATCCATTTCAGTGACCATTTAGTCTAATCTAAATATATTAAATAAATTAGGCCACTTGTCTAGAGGAAGTCCCTTATATTTCGTTTCTTTTTTAAAAGAAAAAAAGTCACAATACCCCCATCACCATTTTAATAGCCTCAATTAGATACTTCGTGTGAAAGATGAAAATAATATCTAAGATGAATTCTTTTCAGATTGCTCTTCCACCCATTTCTGGAATGAGGAAAAACGTAAGCTACCCTTAAGGCAATAAGGGTTAAAGGGTAGCTAAGAGTTTGGAAATATCCTATTGTCAAGGACTATGATGATAGCCTGAGTACATTCCTAGAACCTGAAACTAATTTGTTTCTCTGTCCTCTGGAGAGCTTCATGCTAGAGATCACAATGTCATTAGTACAGGATGAAGTGTGTTTATGAAATCATTACTGGAAAAACATGGGGGTTAAAAAACATGGAAACAGAAGCATGTTAGCTATAGTCTCATGCCAATGACCCAGGCTTATTTTATGAGCAAATGTTCAATGATAAATTTTCTGGCTATGGAAATAACAGAACAGCTCATTAGGGGTCATTAATAAAACAGAGCATGGGACTAATATGTAGGATGCAAGCCATGTAGTGTTTGACCTTTGAGTTTAACTATATGGTCAATATTATAATAATTTTGGCTCTGCGTATAATGGTATAAGATGGTACACGTTTTTAAGAACTGAAATGGTGAGCGACATGGCTGGCTTTTGAAACAGGTTTCTCCAAACATCCCAGGAGGGGCAAACCAAACGAAATGGAACAGACAAATTTCTCCTTTGTGGTCCGACTTCCCTGGTTTAAGCCAGCAGTGGAAAAGAGGTGCTGGAGGATGAGTCAGAACGCCCTGTCATTGTTCTCTGGTGAGCTCAAGCAAAGTGCTTTCATATTTTAATCTTCCAAGTTAAGGCCGGAGGTAATTCATCTAGTTCAAGTACGTTGCAAACCAAACATAAACTGCGTCCCATTCTTTTTCTTTTCTTTGGTGGTAGGAAAGGAAGAGAGAAATCTCTAGTAAATGTCCAGGACTTCAATTTAGGAGACAGGTGTACGAAGGTCAGTGGAGGGCTTTACTTTGGGACAATGCAGGGTCTTGAAGAAGGGCGGTAGCGCACATTTAACTAACGTCAAGGATTTGAATAGATGCGTTTTCTGTTGTAACTTATCCTTGACTTTTTTTTTTTTTTTTTCGTAGCCTGGAACCCCTTCATTAATTAGTTAATGTTTTTAATTTATGGTAACTTTCTTGCATCACTGCTGTATTGGCCATGGCATTTCTAAAAACAAAAACAAGACCCCCTCTCCCCCCCAAGAAAGGGTGCCACACATGAAAACCCTGTCCGAACTGCACTTGGAGATCTGCAGTCAATTTACTCTAGCAAGGAGTTCCTGGAGTTCCTTTCCAGCATGTAGGCCTCACGCAGCTGGGACAGCCCTGGCGACCCGTCCACCTCTGGCGACCCGTCCAGCTCTAGCTGTCTCTGACCTCGGAGCTGCCCGCAGAGAGGGCAGCGCGCGGGGCGGAGCCGCGGCGCGAAAGTGCGCCCAGGCCCGCGCCCCCTTCCCGCGGCCCGCCGCGCCCCGGGAGTGAGTCTTTGTACAGTCAGGGCTTCTGCTGGGCAGGGCCAGCTGCTAATCTTCCAGGCGGACACCGGGGTGGGGGGGCGGTGGCGAGATGGGGCATATAGGTGGCGTCGGCTGCTGAGAAACACCTAGCGCAGGTAAAAGGGTGGCGACGAGAGGGAGTTCCCACCTGTTGCGCTCTAAAAGAAATGAAGACTTGAGAAAATAGCAAGGAGGGGCCGATCGGTGGCTTTTAGACGCGCCTGGAGCCCCACCCTCGGCCGGAGGAAAAGCCCCTTGGGTGCGAGGCCAGCGCTCCAGAGAAAGCCAGAGGAAAAGCGCCTCTCCCCGCGCGCCACCGTCTGTGCCTCGTACTCGTCCTGCGGGGCCGGCCCAGTCTGCACTCCGGCCGCGGCCTTTGGCCCCGCCGAGCCTTCCCACCCGACCTCCGGGCGCTTCTCCGGTGACCTGTCCCCGAGTGCTCCCATGGCGTCCGCCCGCCCCGCACGCTCCCGGAGCGGAGCCCAGTGCTGGCAACTGCTGCTGACCCTCTCGGTGAGTGGCCGCCCGGCTGCCGGCTCCCGGGAGGGGGGGCTCCTCCCGATGGGGGTGCCAGAGGAAACTCGGGGGGCAGGGGTGGCTTGTGGGGTGGCGGGCAAAGTGGAGGGTAATGGGTCGCCGGCCGGTTGAACGAATGGAGTTGGAGGAATGGGGGAAGGTTGCCAGGAAGAGGTTCGCGACCTGGGCGCCGCGCTCCCGAAAGGGAGGAGAAGGGTGTCATCGGTAGATGTAATCAGCGCAGGCAGACGGAGACGCAGACGCCAGCTGCGAACGCCCAGCCAAAACCGTGGCCTCTGGGGACGAGCGGGGAGCGCGGCTCCTCCGAGCCTCTGCCATTCCCCGGGAAGGTGCGATCCGCTTCTGCCTCGGTGCCGGGTTCCGGCCACCGCGAAGGGAGCCCTGCGCGGACCCGGCGGAAAGTGCTCGCCCTTGGGTCAAAGGGAGGGGACTACGCGCCCTTCAGGGGGTTGCTCTCCGTCTGTGTGTGAGTGTGCGTAGAGGAGTGGTCTCGACGCTCGCGCCCGGAAACGGTAGATGGGCGGGCCCTAGGTGACCCTTTGTATGGTTCCCTTTGTTTGTCAGCGTGTGCGGTTGCCACCCCCTTAATTTTAAGGGAAATGTTCTTCCGAATCTCTTGTGCACCAAGGCATCTGGATTCTTCTCCTAGGCCCTCTCAGTCTAAAACTGAGAAAGAACACAGCAGCAAAGTGTTCACTCCCCAAACCTGGGAGTGAGAAGGCGTGGCCTTACTTGGGGAGGGACACTTCCCCACAGCCGGGGGCGGGGCGGGGAAAGGCAGAAAGTGCAGGAATTCGATGCCAATGGACAGACCCTGGGAGAGTTTGGGATCCGAGGTTTCCCCAAATGGACTTCCTGAGTCCCCCAGGAAGAGAAAAATTAAATAGATCAGGTGCCAGAAAGTTCTCAACCTGGTAGTGTCCTTTCTCCTTGAGTTGGAGCTCAAGTTCTCTGAGGGACAAGGGAACAAACCTGGACAACAGACAGCAGGAAGATTCCTTCTGGGAGTGCTGGAACCGGCGTGGGGGAAGGGGGGAGGGTGGGAATGAAATATTCTGATAATTTCACTACTCAACCGCTCTTAGGTTACAGGCAATTCCTTAAACTTTTACGTCATGAAATTATAGTACTGTCATTCCAATGTCTTTCTCTAGGAATTCTATGGACAAATTCCCAGGGCATATCCGTATCACAGAAAGGGCCAGGGGCACAACAATTAAGATTTTACAGTTGAGAAAACCAAAAATGGCATAGATAACGGTCACAACGTATGTAGTTGATGACAAAGAAATGACTTTGGTTAGATCCCTAATAAAGTTGCCGCTTTTTAAAGCACTGGCCATTATTCTTTGAAGGAAAGGGGGTAATTAAGCAGGGACAGCAATAAGTATGAGCAATAAATAGGACTGCCTTGCCTCTGCTTACAAAACTTTCTCTGTTTTCCTTTCTGGAAAAAAGACGATAAAGTGAACAAACTAAAGGTGACTTGTCTTAGCTTCAGAGTTGGATTGGCCAGAAGTGGGGTAGAAAAAAAGCTCTGGCGCTGGCTACACCCCACATCCTGCTACATTCTTGGCTGGAAGGCGTGGTGTGAGTCCTTCTAGTTGTTCTGGTGTCTGTGGGAATACCAGGGCAAAGTCCTGCCAGCCTCCGGTGGTTCTTATGCTTGTGGGCCTCAAGTGTGATGGATGTGTAAAGAGCGTTTGAGTAGAAGGTATTATTAAAGAGTGAATAATTCCTATTCACTGGGGGAACACCCTTTACATTTCCTCCTCTCCGTGCACCCAATTAATCCTTCACCGTTCCACAAATCAGCTTCTCTCTGCTTCCTAATACAGCCTTACCTCACATGGGTCTTAACCATTTGAACTCTGGTTTCTACCTAAACACCTAACGAGGCTGCTCACTCTTTAAGGTCATAAGGGATCTCCGCTGCCGAATAGAAACCATTCCTTGCACAGTTCCACCTTGTAGCTTGTGCCTTTATTGAAATTCACTCCCCCTTTCTTTTCTTTTGACCTTCCTGTCCCTGACTACTCAGAATCAGACTCCCTATTCTAAGTCCTGTTCAAGAACTATCATTACAGGTGCCTCCTTAAATGAAATTTATTTTGGTAGTTGGGATGTCTTCATTGAACAATACGTCTTTTTATCTACCTAGTATGATGTGGGACACAGCAGTTATTATCTTCTCAAACAATGTTGCTTTTCTTCTCATAATATCCTGTAATTCAGTGACTGACACTACTATACACCTTGTTGCTCAGGTAGGATGTCTGGAAGCTGCTTGCTTTTCCTTCCTCACTGCTCCCCTCATTAAGAGAGTATCATTAAGTCCCATTAAATCTACATTCAGAAATATCTTATGGATATCTTTGCTTCTATCCGTCACCTCTGCTATTACTTTTTGCTATTACAGGGAATGTCATAGTGAATAAACTTGTGTATATATGGGATTTCATGTATGGGCAGATGTATGAATGAATAGAATAGATTACCAGAAGTAGGATTGCCAGATACAAGTATAAATGACTCTCTACTTTGGTAGATATTACTAGCTCCTTCACCCCTCCATAAAGGTTGTACATGACTAGATGGAAGGCTATTTTATAATGGATGGCACATCACATCATTGAGGATACATAGAGAGTATTATATATGTAATATATATATTATACATAGTATACTAATATACTATACTAGTTATTATATTATATTGATATAGTATAGGATTATAGTATAGTACTATACTATGTATAAAATACTGTATTATATAGCATGTTATATTATACTGTATTATAATTTGTATATAGTATGAGACTACTTGATCTAGGCAGACATTTAGCAAAAGATAAGGTTGAACCAGTAACTCATGCAGAACACAGAGAAATCTAAACAGATGGAAGGTTTGTGTAACATATACCATATACTTAATAAAAGAAAACATGGAAAATTCCTATTTAAGTTTGGAGTCAAGAAGGGGTATCTATGGTTAACGTGGCTTAGATTTCAAAAGCCGTTTATTAATATTGAGAAAACAAATTATGTTAAATTATAACCATTAATATAAATATATTATAAATATTATAAACAATATAAATCAATTATATTAAGGCACACACACACTTGTCCATGGCAAAAAACCCAAACCAAACAAAAATATTATAAATAAGTCAAAGAGGTAATTGAAATTGGAAAAAAAATTGCGGATCATATTTTTAAAAGGCTAATATATGAGTATATAAAGAGCTCTTATAAATCAAATAGTCCAACATGAACATTGATATGAAAAAGTCCCATAAAGTTATAAAAATGGCCCATAAAAATATTTCAGCCTCACTCATAATAAGAAAAGATGTAGTTAAACTTCAACAACATGTTCCTCCTTTGGCAAACATCCAAAAGTTTGACAACAGGCAGCATGGGCAAGAATGTGGTGAAATCGGAACTCCTATAAATTGTTGGTGAGTGTAACAAAGTTACATTTATGGACTGTATACAGTTACAACAAATGCAAACAGAAACTGTTTTACTTCCTTTTCAGCTGTTTTTTTTTTAAAGATTTTATTTATTAATTTATTTGACAGAGAGAGAGATCACAAGTAGGCAGAGAGGCAGGAGGGGTGGGGGTGGGAAGCAGGCTCCCTGCTGAGCAGAGAGCCCTAGGCGGGCTTGATCCCAGGACCCTGAGACCATGACCTGAGCCCAAGGCAGTGGCTTAACCCACTGAGCCACCCAGGCGCCCCTCCTTTTCAGTTTTTTTTTTTTTTTAAGATTTTATTTATTTATTTGACAGAGGGAGATCACAAGTAGGCAGAGAGGCAGGCAGAGAGAGAGAGGAGGAAGCAGGCTCCCCGCCGATCAGAGAGCCCGACGTGAGGCTTGATCCCAGGACCCTGAGATCATGACCTGAGCCGAAGGCAGAGGCTTTAACCCACTGAGCCACCCAGGCGCCCCTCCTTTTCAGTTTTTAATGCATCTAATATCTTTCTGCATATTCATATATAATACTGCAGTTATGAGTATAATTATGAGACTTCATGGATTTTTTAAATACCTGCTAGGTCTAATATCCTTTCATAGCTTTTCTTTTTCATAATTTTCCCATATATTCTTAGGTTTTTAATTTTGCCTTATGATCTTTTAAATCAGCTTGTGTAGTTCCAGAAAAGATGCTGTTAAGACTTTTATTGACATCATGAAATTTATAATTTAACTTAGTGGAAATTGATATATTTATGTTGATTTTCTTTTTCTATCCAAAATAATGATACATCTTTTTTCTTGTCTGAGTCTACCTTCCTGTCCTTCAGAAATGTTTTCAGATTTTTCTCAAGTAGGCTTCACATGTTTCTTGTTTTTTACTCCTGGCTTTTTAACTTTTTATTGCTCTTGAAAATGATTCCTTCTCTTTCATTATATTATTTGACTTGTATTTATGTGTATAAAGACTAATGATTTCTGTATTCTAATAGTTGTTCCTGCTCCCTTACTGAAATTCTTTATTGTTTTATGGTAATTTACTAGTTGATTTGTTTGAGTTTTCAATTAGTCCTATCAAATGCAAATAGAGATTCTTTTTTTACTTCTTCCTTTCCAGTCCATATGTCATCTAATATTTCTCTCTTGCCTAATATATTTTAATGTAAAGTTAACTATAAATGATGACCTTGGAAAGTCCATGTTATTTCTTAGTTTAGTGGGGCTGCTGCTAATGCTTTCCCATAGATGTTGTGATTATAACAAAATATAATATAAAAAAATCACATTACAGAAGTACTTATTAACTCCTGGGGGGCTTTTTTTTGTTTTTTTAATCTAGGGGTTGTTATTGCATTTGGTCAAATGTCTTTCAGCATCTGTGGTAATGATTACACATGCCAGGCCTTCTTTAAACTAATCAGTGGCTCGAGGTTCCCAGACCAAGCAAATAAGGTGACAGATCCATTCAAGGACTGGTTTATCTCAGGCTCCCTCTACAGCAAAGGTTTTCCATTTGGGGGTCCCAGATTAATGTGTGCAGCTCTTCTCTTACATCTTAGGCAGGTCTGTACTTAGATTTCCTTCTCTTTTATTGAGGCCAAACAACCAGCATCCAGTCTTCTTAGATCAGAAGTTGCACCTGATCACTACTCCCTGTTTGAGTTTGATCCCCAATTTCTGCCTAGTAATTCTTTGCTAGATGGTTTAGGAGGGTTAACAACAACAACAACAACAAAAATCCATCATTTTTCGTTTTGGCATTTTTTCCCCCCGAATGATCTAGCTGCTATTGTTGGAAGTGAGACTCATTCTCCTGATCCATTCTCCACACTGCTCAGACCCCCCTTACTCTGATAGGAAGCTGCTTATGTCATGTATTCGCTTAAAGCAAATCTTTGGTTTCTTATTATCTTTAGAGAAAAAAAAAGATCCACATACTTTGTTAACACTATTCATAATTTACCCCACACCTGCCTGTCTGAATCCATTTTCTTTTATTTCGTTTTTAAGATTTTATTTTTAAGTGATCTCTACACCCAAAGTGGGGCTCGAACTCACACGAGTTCAAAAGTCGCATGCTTTACCAAATGAGCCAGCCAGGCACCCCTGAATCCATTTAAATTTTGTCCCTCTTGTGCTATGAGTATCAGGCTTTTAAGATGTTCTCAGATCTGTGTCATCTCTGGGCTTCAGATATGCCGTTTCTGTATCTGGACCAGAGAAGCTCTGCCCCTCTTGACGTGGCTACAGTACAGCCGCTCTTGAGGTAACCTCACCTAGCTCTTACACCATGAAGCTAGCTCCCCCTGCTATCCTATCACTCTAGACTTCTCCAGCAGAGCATTTATCCTACTTTATTGAAATTACGACTATGTCTTATCCTTGAAGTGAATGTTTCATGAGGATCATTGTTACTGCTCTGTGTCTGGTACACCGTACACATTCAGTAAATATTAGTTAAATTCATGAATGAATGGATGTCCAGGATGCTGTTCTCTAAAGTCTTGAATTAATCCAGCCATTTTTCACTTCTCTGCTGTTTTCATCTTAGTCCAAGCTACCATCCTCCCCCCTTTCACATTTCTGCTGGAACCTCCCAACTGGTCTTCTTGCTTCTGCTCTTGCTTCTCTGTAGTCTGTTCTCATGTGGCCACCAGAATGAGTCTGTGTAAATGCTCACCACATTATGCAGCTCCACAGCTTTTAAACCTATGGTTGCTTCTCTTTGTACTCAGAATAAAATCTACACGCCTATTATGGCCCTTTAGACTATATGTGATATGCCCATGCCTGTCCCTTTAAAATCACCTTGTATCACTTCACCTCACTGTGCTTTCCTACCATGACTCCCTTTTTGTTCCTCTAATAAACCAGGTAAAATCCTCTTTCAGGGTCTTTGTTCTGGTTTTTCTTCCACCTGGAAGACTTCCCAGTTAGTGAACTGGTTTGCTTCCTCATTTCATTCAGGCTTCTAGTCTTCCCTTTGTCACCTTTTCTCCCTGCTTTATTTTTCTTGTAACATATATCTCCTGGCTTTATATGATCTTTGTGCATTTATTTTTTTTTTGTCTCATTATAAAGTAATCCCCATGAGTTCAAGGACTTCTTTGTTCACTGTTGAGCACTGCCTTGTACCTAGAATGCAACCAGTAAATGTTGGTTGGATGAAGAAGTAGATGCATGCTTTCAATCCCCCTGAGTTGGACTTGTCACACATCTCGCTTTACTCCTGTTCTAAGATGATACGGCTAGTGAATGTCCTTCTCATCTTTTAATATCCAATCCAATAGTCTCTTCACCATGTCCACACCTAATTTCCAAGTGACATGTAATCACTGCCTTGCCTGATACTCTGTATATAACTTAAATTGGATAATTAAATGTATATTGGAATGTGTAGTAGAAGTAAAACGTGTGTATTAGGAATGAAATTTTAATCCAAATTTTTGATTTTTTAAATTTGTGTTTATAGACTTCATAAATACAGTGTAAATGCTAGTCAGCTATCTTGCTTTTGGTCAAAAGCTTTTGCAAAACTGTAGAACTGTGAATCTTTCAGAAGTGTGCATTACACAGTTTTAGAACAGAATTAAATTTCACTGTGTTCAAATATATATTATATTGGAATTGGTTACCACAAATCACTAATGCATTTCAAAAATTTTAAGTGAAATATTTTGTAAAATGACCTCACTGGTCACCTATGAGAAGATGCGCCTTCAACATAAATTCGTATTTCAAAGTTATGTGCTTGTTTGTGTGGATCATGATAAATAATCTCCAAGTCGCTCCATGAAACGAGTTGATGCTTCTCTTTAAAGCATTGGGTTTTCATTTAATATATTATTGATTTGGTACCATGGTTCATAGGCAATTGACTATTAATTGAAGCTGTTTGCTGACTCTGTAAATTTGTTTTTGTTTTTCCTAGTCATATACCTGTGCTGCCTACCTAAGTTTTTAGTGCTCTCACAGTGATTCTCATTCAGTCCTCCAGAGACTCATTACATTAGTGAATTAATTTACTATTAACTCCTTTTTACAGAATAGGAAACAAAAGCTAAGAGGGTAAGGAATTCTTGGAGTTTACATGCTTTGTGAAGGAGGGAGCCTTCACTCTTGGCCTGTATTTTATCCTTCCTCATCAGACAATTTTGTTCTGATTTCTGCTGCAGTGTATTTTTTTTTAAGATTTTATTTATTTATTTGACAGACAGAGATCATAAGTAGGCAGAGAGGCAGGCAGAGAGAGAAAGGGAGGCAGGCTCCCTGCTGAGTAGAGAGCCCTATGCCGGGCTGGATCCCAGGACTCTGAGATCATGACTGGAGCCAAAGTCAGAGGCTTTAACCCACTGAGCCACCCAGGCGCCCCTGCAATGTATGTTTTTAAATTTTATTTTGCTAGTTGTATAAACTAATTTATAATTACACCAATTTCTAATTTATATAAACTATGTCTACATTAAGAAGATCTTTTTTTAATGCATAATTACTGATTTGATGTTTTAGATCTTAACATTTGCCTGTGACGCCTGCAAAAAAGTCATACTACATGTTCCCTCCCAACTAGATGCTGAGAAATTTGTTGGTAGAGGTAAGAAACTGCTAAAATGTAAAATAAATCTTATTTGGTATGATCTTGTAAAATTAGTGTCATTTTTAAAAGAATAGCTGCATTGGAATTAATAGTTATAACTAATATATTATCATTTGTAATACATGTAATGTCATTCCAATAGAAGGAATATTGTCCTTTACTGAAAAACATGATTATATGAAGTATATAAAAAGATTTAGTTTGAGCGATAAATAATTATTAATATTTCTGCTACATGGGGGTGAAGGTATATGTTATTACATACTTCTATGAAATTGAGAAGTAGTATTGAATCTATTTCTTGAGTTTAAAGGTAGTTGTTTTTGGATTTTAATCATAAAACATTTTGGCATTTTCCTGATATATAATTCCACAAATGCTTCTTATCAACTATTACTTATTTTTTTTTTTGAAAGAGAGAGAGAAAGAGGGAGAGGGAGTAGGGAAAAGGAGCAGAGGGAGAGGGAGAGAGAGAATCTAAGGCAGACTCCGCTCAGCATGGGGCCTGACACCAGGCTCGATCCCACAACCCTGAGATCATGACCTGAGCTGAAATCAAAGCACACTAAACCACCTGAGCCACTCAGACACCCCATGTCAATTAATTTTTCTCATATAACTCAAATGTGCAAGGAAAGAGCAGACCAGTGAGAACTCAGAATATAATGACTCTAACAATAGATGCAAAAGGTTAAGAAATATTTTAATTTAATAACTGCTGATTGATGTTCTAGATTCTGTCTAAGTTTTCTCAGGTATTGCTCTATAGGTAACTTCAGTTAATAAAGAATAACTTCTTTTGGTATTGGTTTACCTGTTCAAACACTGGAACTCACATGCTTTTATTTTAGGACAAATGTCTCTTTAAAAAAAAAAAAAGAGTAAAGTAGGTATTAGAAGTGATGTATGTGTTTATGCACAATTTAATTAACCATGTAGTTAATTGCACTTTCAAAAATACAACATTTACAAGTATCAGTGTAATTTTAAGTTTTTGGCTCCCCACCCCAACAAATGCATAGATTGCTGGTAGCACTATATATTGTTTCATTTTACTTTACAAATGATTGCTGTGTGTATTTCCTACAGTTAACCTGAAGGAGTGCTTTCAATCTGCAAATCTAATTCATTCAAGTGATCCTGATTTCCAAATTTTAGAAGACGGTTCCATCTATGCAACAAATGCCATTCTTCTGTCGTCTGAGGAGAGAAGTTTTACCATATTACTTTACAACACTGAGAACCATGAAGAAAGGAAGCTGCATGTTCTTTTACAGCATCAAACAAAGGTACACCAAACTATAAAGATGATGTATAGTGAGTTGTTTTCTGCAGGTGTAACATTACCAGGGAAGATGTGAAATCAGAGAGGATGTGGGATAGTTTAGCTTGATGAAGAATGGAAACCATCATGCAACATAACAGTGTTCAAATCGTGGAAAAAGGTCTAACCTCATCTGTTATTCTAGGTTGTCATTGCTTTTCATATGGGACAGGAACAGAGAACTTGGGAGGCTACAGCATGGGAACTTGAGATTGGACACAAAGAAGGATTTCTTAATCTTTCCTGTAGAATAGATTTCTAAAACAAATTTTGAAACTCTGCCTCTGGAGGTCTATATGTATCTTAGACAGCACAATTTGTAGTCTTAAAAAGTAGATGACTATTTTAGGTTGAGGTTCAGACCTCATGCCTTACTTATGGGACTCTGACACCAAAGATCCAGATGATTTCTATTCAATCATCGGCCATTATTCACTGCAGTAGCTTGAGAATTGTCACCATTTTTCTCTCCTCATTCTGACACAGATCTCTCTCTTGGTCCGTGGCTCTTCTTAGCTGCTGGTGAGTGGAAGGTGCATATGCTAGATTTAGAGGGTCACTCACTTAATTTCTCTTCCTTGCATCTCTTGCCCTCCCATGGTTTTGCATGGCAATATGGCAACAGTAATGTTGATTTTGTTTTTGTTTTTTAATTTTGCTTCTAGGCTTCCAATTCCATCTCTCTTTCTTCCATGTTCATACCAAGTTATTTTCTCTAGAGGATTGATGTGATAATAGTTAGGACCGCTATTTCTTTGTTATCTTTTTGCAGTGTTGACATTTAGTTTGGTTTTCCACCATGGTCTTAAACCTTTCCAGTTAATCCTCCTAAGAGAGAGGTCAGAATTTCGGGGTTTGTCAATAAAGTAATCATTGACTTTATTATTTTTTTCCTGTGTTCTAAATTGAGGTATTAAAGAAGAGGCATTCTAAAGAAAAAGTTCTAAGACGTGCCAAGAGAAGATGGGCTCCTATTCCTTGTTCAATGCAGGAGAATTCCTTGGGTCCTTTCCCACTTTTTCTTCAACAGGTACAGTTTATTGTCCTTTCACTGTGGACTTTTATGGTTTCCATTTTTTTTTTTTAATTTGGACAATGAATGTGCAGTTATTTAAAAATAAGTTCTGTCCAAATACATGTGTGAGTATATGTATTGTATGTTTGAATAAATGGGTATAAATACATATCTTTATGCCAGCATATACTTTTTTTGCAGTTTTAGTCATGCAAAATTCATATATGAAATTGTAAAACCCACCTAGCACTCTCAAACACATGGTTCCTTAATGAATTTTCATATTAGCACGCATGTCACTTGGACATAGCCTAGAAACCCCAAACATCTTCTGTAATAGAAGAAATTACTGTGAAGGGCAAAAGACACAAACTTTCTTTCTATTGTTTATCCCCAAGTCCACTACTAAAATCATACTGGATCCTTTCTCTCTTTTTAACTTTTAGTAGCAACCTCAGCAAATCTTTCCTTCTTCCACTAGCCATTGCCATGGCCATTCAGTCCTTGACTTGGGTTTCTTTTCTCTCAGTTCTTGAAATTTGAGAGAGAACTCTTCTTTATATCCCACCGACAAATTTAATACAGCTGAGAGAAGAGCATATAGAAGTTGGGAAAGACATTATTTGAAAATAATTGTGTGTCATCCTGACATATAGTCAAGATATTACTAAAAGGATCAAAACAATTTGGGAAAAAATTTCAAGTACCAGAATATCACACTTGCCAGGATATTATGTTATTCGTATTCTCACTCCTTTCCACTCCCCCTTTCAGCTCAGCTTCAATAATAAAAAAGATGCTGACAAATAATAGAAACTAATTAAAGAAAGCATTTCCCATGGTTTTTGCCCTGTAGACAGTAACTTTAAACCTAGCAACTCAGATATTATGTATAGTATAAATTTAAGCTTAAAAGAATTGATGAAAGCATAGTTTTTCATACTCAGAATACTTTGTTTTCTCAGACAGTTAAAGTCTTAAATGTTTGGTCCACATAGGTAACATTTAGCTTTTAAAGTATTTCTCAGTTATTCTGGAAAACTAAGACACTACTACATTGTTTTCCTCATGCCTTGCTCTTGAAATTTCTCAATCATTAGCCTTCCTTACTCTATTGCTGTTTTTTTATTCATACATGATAGTAAATTAAAGGGGTAATTGCTTATTACAACAAAATGGCAGTGTGATTGCATAAATATATAGAGATGAAAGTTATACTAAAATAAATATTTGTCTCTTAACATCTACTTTCTAGATTCAATCTGACACTGCACAAAACTACACTATATTCTATTCCATAAGAGGACCTGGGGTGGATCGAGAGCCTATGAATTTGTTTTATGTGGAGAGAGATACTGGAAACCTGTATTGTACTCGTCCTGTAGATCGTGAGGAGTATGAATCCTTTGAGGTAAAGTCTGAAGATTATGTATCGTATTAGTCATTGTTAAGTTTGGCTGTTTCCTCTCCCATTCTCAATTCATTTATCTTTTTCTATTCTCTGAGCTTGTTGTCTATGCTGTGGCTATATCTGATAGCACAGACCTGGAGCAAAAAGAGTTTTATAGAATAAAGAGCATTAGATTCTTAGATTGGTCTTAGTATGATAGTTTAATTTTTTTAAAAAAGATTTTCTTTCTTTCTTTCTTTTTTCTTTCTTCCTTCCTTCCTTTCTTTCTTTCTTTCTTTCTTTTCTCCCTGAGTGGGGAGAGAGGCAGAGGGGGAGAGAGAAGGAGAGAGAAAAAATCTCAAGCAGACTCTGTGCTGAGCACAGAGCCCCTAGAGGGCTTCATCTCAGGACCCTGACTGAGATCATGGCCTGAGCTAAAACCAAGAGTCTGATACTAACTGGTTGAACTACCCAGGTGTCCCTAGGATTGAATATTTAGGTTTGGAATTGCTATAAGAATGCCTTCTAAGTTACCTGTGATGTTTTGCTTTCTCTGAGAGCAGTTATGAGAAAAATTGGAATTGAAATTCACATTATGAAATTAAAAGAAATATATTGCATTCCATGCACAGTTTACATCTGTGCATTTGTTCTATTTCTGACTTTCCTTTTTTTTTAAAGTAAAAAATTCTCATGAAGAGAATTATCTAACTTTAACTACCAATATGCATGAAATCCTAATTAGGAGAATATAAGATAATATTCTAGTTAACTGCATCTGGGAGTTTGGAGTCCTAAGAATTCAAAGTTATTGAAGATTCAGAGCATGGTATTTAAAATCCATGCTCTGGAAACTTCCAAACAAAACAAAATAGTAGAGAAACGGAAAGATATTCTAGGCTCATGGGTTGGAAGAACAAATAACTGTTAAAATTCCCCTACTATGTGAAACAATCTATAGATTTAATGCAATCCTGAGCAAAATACCAGCAGCATTTTTCACAGAACTATAACAAACAATCCAAAATTTGTATAGAACCACCAGAGACCCTAAATAGCCAAAGCAGTCTTGAAAAACAAACTTCCAGATGAAGTTACATTACAAAGCTGTACTAATTAGGGTGCTTGGCTGGCTCATTTGCTGAAAAATGTGACTCTTGATCTCAAGGTTGTAAGTTCAAGCTGATATTGGGTGTAGAGATTACTTAAAAAAAATTTTTTTTTTTTTTTAAATAAAAAAAGGACACCTGGGTGGCTCAGTCAATTAAGCATCTGCCTTGGTCTCAGATCATGATCTCAAGGGCCTGGAATAAGCCTCACATCTGCATCCAGCTCCCTGCTCAGCAGGGAGTCTGCTTTTCCCTCTGCCCCTCCCCCTGCTAGGGCTCCCTCTCCCTCTCTCTCAAATAAATAAATAAATAAATAAATAAAATCTTTTTAAAAAAGATAACCAAAGTTGTACTAATCAAAACAGAATGGTACTCGCATAAAAATAGAGACCTATATTAATGGAATAGGATAGAAAACCCAGAAATAAACCCAGAATTGTATGGTCAATTAATCTTCACCAAAGGAGAAAAGAATATACATCAGGAAAAAGACAGTCTCTTCAACAAACGGTGTTGGAAAAACTGGTCAGCTATATGCAAAAGAATGAGAAAAATGAAACTGGAATACTTTCTTATACCATACCCAAAAATAAACTTGAAATGGATTAAGTGTAAGATCTGAAACCATAAAAAGCCTAGAAGAGAGCACAGGTAATAATTTCTCTGGTACCGGCCATAGCAACTTCTTTTCTAAATGTCCCCTGAGGCAAGGGCAATAAAAGCAAAAATAAACTATTGGGACTACATCAAAGTAAATAGCTTCTACACAGTGAAGAAAGCCATAAAATTAAAAGACAACCTACTGAATGGGAGAAGATATTTGCAAATGAATCCTCCAATAAAATGTTAGTATCCAAAATACATAAAGAACTTATAAATCTCAATACCCCAAAACCAAATAATCCACTTAAAAATGGGCGGAAGACATGAATGGATATTTCTCCAAAGAAGACATACAGATGGCCAACAGAAACACGAAAAGATAATGTCGTTCATTATCAGGGAAATGCAAATCAAAACTACAACGAGATATCACCTTACACCTGTCAGAATGGCTAGAATCAAAATACAAGAAACAACAAATATTGTTGAGGATGTGAAGAAAATGAACCCTCTTGCATTGTTTTTCTGTTTTTCTATGAAAGATTTTATTTTATATAATTATTTGAGAGAGAGAGAGACAGAGAGCATTGGTGGGGGGAGGGAGAGAGAGAGATGGATTATCCGCTGAGTGGGGAGCTCAACATGGGCAGGGCTCCATGTTGTATGGAAGTGGTGAATCACTACAGTACACCAGAAACTAATATAACACTATGTTAACAACTGGGATTAAAATAAAAAACTTAATAAAACAAAACAACCCAAAAAATAATCTTCAAGTCTGTTCTGGGAAAATAATAGTAAAAGCTGTTACACTCATCCACAACAGGACAACTCTAAAATTATCTCTGTTATTATATTAGATAAATGTAAAATCCTGTAGTACACCATGAGATTAACCACCTCCTGTGACATTAAGGTTATGTCGACATCCTCAAACATAACAAATGGTGCAACTCACACTGCAGTGCTGAACAGTTTCCAAATTAAAGCCAAAGGAAGTTGGAACCATATTTTAACTTTGCTTTATTTCTTATTTGACTCTTCACAGCTAATTGCCTTTGCCACAACTCCAGATGGATATACTCCAGAGCTTCCCCTGCCCTTGTTAATAAGAATTGAGGATGAAAATGATAACTATCCAATTTTTACAGAAACAACTTACGTTTTTACAGTTTCTGAAAATTGCAGAGTTGGTGCGTACCTACCTTAACAATGTATGGCAGCTTAATGTTTTAATTCCTAAATTGAATTTTACTGTGGCCATTGGGAGGCAGCATATTCTGCCGACAAGCAAGGGACTTGCCACTCAGGGTTGCTGTGGGTGGAATTTTGCTCTGCCTTTCACTAGCTGTGTGCTGTAACCCTGGGCAAGTTTCCTAGTCTTGACAAACCTTAGTTTCCTTATCTGTAAAATGGGTTTTTGATATGCGAGATTGTTGTGAAGATTAAATGATGCATTATACCTTTGAAAAGCCAAGCCTAGTGCCTGAAAACTAGACAAATTACTCAGTTACTTCCTATGTGAAATAAAATAAATAATTTTACGAGAACACACTCTAAAAAGAAAAAGGTTTTGAGCAGTTGAAGTCTTAGTCTTAAGGAGATGTACTGATATTCCATACTGATTAAATGATTGACAGTACTCTGAGCATTATCATAAAGGTCACTGAGAGTAATACAAAGGTTTTCTCAATCTTATGTCAATGGACCCCATCCGCTGGAAGTCGGAATGCAGTTTTTGAGTCTTCCAGAAAGATCTAACTAAACCAAGAGTTTTGGACACATTCTTGACAATTTGATCAATTTAAGGGCAGACTTACAAATAGAAAAAGGCTAAAGAGTAGTTAGAATTCTTTAGTCTAGAAATACAAAGGCAATGGATGGATGTTTTCAACATTTATCAAATTGTACAGTAAATGCAGTAAATACAGATGTGGTCAACAAATTCCTAAAGGTTAGAATGCTGGGATATTTTTAAAAATGATACTGCATATAGAAGTCTGCAAATGTATAAAAACTTTTATTCTGCCATTTAAGTAAATGGTCCAAAAGCTTTTTGAGGTAGATGGAAAGGAATGAAATAAAGGGGATGTTGATAATGTAAAAGTTTTGGAAATTAAAGAGGATTTCTCAATATGTAGGTTCTACCGTGGGACAGGTATGTGCAACGGACAAAGATGAACCTGACACGATGCACACGCGTCTCAAGTACTCCATCATCGAGCAGTTGCCAGCATACCCCACACTCTTTTCCATGCATCCAACTACAGGCGTTATCACCACGTCCTCATCTCAGCTAGACAGA
Source organism: Mustela nigripes (assembly GCF_022355385.1). Lineage (NCBI taxonomy): Eukaryota > Metazoa > Chordata > Mammalia > Carnivora > Mustelidae > Mustela > Mustela nigripes. The sequence goes on along the minus strand of NC_081564.1, from coordinate 51,104,892 downwards.
GAGGTGACCTAAATATTGACAGACAAAGCCTGATTATCACATTGCCATTGAATTGTACCTGTATATATGTTGTATAGCACCTATAGATGTGTTTGTGAAAAGCATATTGTGAATCTCATTTTATTTTATTTTTATTATTTTTAAAATATTTTATTTATTTATATGTCACAGAGAGATATCACAAGTAGCAGAGAGGCAGGCAGAGAGAGGGGGGGAAGCACACTCCCTCCTGAGCAGAGAGTCTGATGCAGGGCTCAATCCAGGACCCTGGGATCATGACCTGAGCTGAAGGCAGAGGCTTAACCCACTGAGCCACCCAGGCGCCCCATGAATCTCATTTTAGAAAAGTTATTCAGTATGCTGATGGAAGTCATTAACCTTGCAGTGTGCTAATTTTGAACCACTAATTTGTTCTCCCTTGAAGTGTACACTTTACAAAGTCAAGTTTCCTAATATTAACATTTTTACAGAATAAAAACAGGAAGTGTCAAGTATGAAAAGTGGAACTTTTCCTCAAATTTTCTGGTCTCAGGACCTTTTGCACTCTTAAGTATTATTGAAGATTCCACAGATTTTTTTGTTTATATGGGTTATATTTATTGATATTTATTTCATTAGTATTTAAAGCTGACAGAAGTTTAAAATATTTATTTATTCACTCATTTAAAAATCATAAGTGTATTACATATTATCATAAATAACATTTTTATAAAAAACAATTACATTTTCTAAAACAGTAAACAATTTACTGAGAATGACATTATAATGCATTTTTCCAAGCCTCTTTAATACCTGACATAATATAAGACTGGTGGATTCTCATATCTCCTTCTGCATTCAGTTTGTTATAATATGTAGTTTTAGCTAAAGTATATAAAGAAAATCCTACATGATAGGAGGTTAGAAAAGAGAGGAATATTTTAATAGTGATTTTAGATCATTGTGGGTACTCAATTGATACTACACCAAAACTTGACAAGTTTTGTTTCATAAATATGTTTTTTGCAGTGTGCACTCTAAAGCCTTATGAAGGAGTTTTCATACTTTGTTATATTAAAATCCATTGGTCTGTCTTGTATTCTGGACAATTTATCCATGTATAATTTCTTAACTTCCTGCGTTGACCAATTGGAAAAGCGTTTTTCACTGAATTATGTAGATTTTTCCATAGATTGACACATTTTAGTAAGCAATATAGGAAAAATGTCACCTTCTTACCTCCATTGATATCACAGTGGTTGACAAAAGTTTTCTGGAAGTCTCATTTTTTTGAAACTCTAATATTTGACAATAAATAATTGTTTTCCTTGAGTGACAGATTCACTTTATTAAGATATAATGTCTTCCAAATACACTAGTCTGAATAATGATAGATGTCTTTCATGTAAAAATGGGATTTTGTGCAATTAAGCTCCCCAAAACAATAGCTAGTTCAGTTCATAAATAATCACACAAGTACTTCCCTTGAGAAGGACATCATATTATGTGATGTAGCAGAACTGCTTTATGCATATCTCCCATCTTCACTAGACTATGGGTTGAAATTTAATAAAATTTAGTAAAATTAATCATTTTTACTTCATCTACAAGGACATTTCTTTTTTTTTTTTAAGATATTATTTATTTGAGAGAGAGAGAGCATAAGAGGGAGAGGTCAGAGGGAGAAGCAGACTCCCTGCCGAGCAGGGAGTCCGATGTGGGACTAGATCCTGGGACTCCAGGATCATGATCTGAGCCGAAGGCAGTTGCTTAACCAACTGAGCACCCAGGAGCCCCTACACGGACATTTCTAAGTGAAGTTTTATTTTATTTTATTTTATTAAAATTGTATTTTATTTATAAATTCATTTGTTTTTACTGTATTTGCCAGTGAGGAATACAGTATCATTTGCAGAATAAATGAATGAATAAATTGCTGTTAAAGCTCCAGAAATTGCAGATTCTTCATGGAATTAGTGTGCTCAGGAGAAGCAGGTTATAGACCAAATCCTCTTATTAAGTCTTAAGTAGCTCCTTCTAATAAGTCAGTTGCGAACATTGGACTAGTGAAGGAGTCTTGGAGTGTTTTTACCCAAAAATGCACTGCAGATGCTTACTGATGCCAGGATTCTAGCTTTCATCTGTTCCTTTCAACCCCTTAAGCTCTTTAAACATCACAATTTTTTCTTCCATCTGAAGATATCGCAAGTTAATATTTAGGTCCCAAACTTAATTTCTTTCTTGTTTTATCAGCCAGTTGATTATTTTGAATAAATCTTAATTCACTGCCAACAAAACATGTATTCTCTCCTTGAAAGTACACTAGTATGAGTTTTTAAATATGGCCAGTATTTTTTAACTCTGCATATGTGATTGATTATGAGAGAAGTGTACATCAGGAAAATCGTGTGTAAAAAACATAGAGATAGAGAAATTTTAGTTTTATTTTTGGTAAGACATAAAGGACAAGAAAGCTTAAGAAGTGACAGAATTAGGAGAAGGGTAAACATTCTTGATAGAAGGGCAGGATGGTTTTGTACATATTATTTTGTCTTATGAAAAGAGGTGAGTTATATAGGAAAGGTATTAGTATCAATTTTATAGGAGAGAAAACCTAGCTAAAAAGACTTTTCCAACTGCCAGAGAGATTACATTTGTTATTTTCAGAGCTAGGAAAAGAACCCAAGGCTCCTAAAATTTGTCCAGGATGCATTATTATTAGAATTGCTTTTAATCCTTTCATGCCTCAATACTTAAGATAAATGAAATCATTATGAGGAGAAACACATTTTTAAAAAAAAACTGGCATTGAGCCTTCTACCATCCCCGATAAATGTAAAGCCCTAAGAACCAGATTACATTTCCCATAGAGGGAAAAAATATATATAGTTCCAGATCTTCTTATAAATGTAAATATTTAAAATTTGCCTTTGTAATGGAAGGCTATTTTACTGTATTATTCAAGACTGGTTTAAGAGTCACTACTGTATATTTTTCAACTTAAGAATGTACTTTGGATAGGAGATAAAGATTTTGATTAACTGCTTGGCAATTTAAAATGTGCTATGGCTACATCTTCCCTTTCTGGTGAGTAAACTAAAACCAATTTTTCTACATTCTATATAGAGTAGCACTTTAAATTTGAGAAACTACTCTATTTTCATAAATTAATAGAAAATTACTGGTGTGAGGAAACTATTCTTTTGCCAGTACATGAAAACTATGAAATTTAATAATGTATTTCTTAAATTTTTAATGCAAGAAAAATTCCAGAGTGTAAAGTAAGATTTCATTTACAATGTTGCTTCCTCTCAGTGCTTAAATTCTTTCTTTTCAGCTAATTGATAAATACCAGTTGAAAATAAAAGTACAAGACATGGGTGGTCAGTATTTCGGTTTGCAGACAACTTCAACTTGCATCATAAATATTGGAGATGCAAATGACAACTTGCCAACTTTTACCCGTACTTCTGTAAGTAAATGATAGTAGGAAAAGAAAAATGTACAACCCAGTGTTAATTGCTAAACATGCTTAACTCCATCCATGCCTGCCCCGTGATTTCAAATGCAGTATCCCCAATCCCATGACAGTAATTTGGATTTACGGCTTAAAAATCATGTATACGTAGTCCTTGGAAATTAGAACTGAGTCTATTTCCCACAGTGCTCTATTTGTGACAGTTACTAACTAACTAACGCTTTTTTGTTGTTTTTATTGTTTTAGTATGTGACGTCAGTGGAAGAAAATACAGTTGATGTGGAAATCTTACGTGTTACTGTGGAGGATAAGGACTTAATGAATACTGCTAATTGGAGAGCGAATTATACCATTTTAAAGGGCAATGAAAATGGGAATTTTAAAATAGTAACAGACCCCAAAACCAATGAAGGAGTTCTGTGTGTGGTTAAGGTAAGAATAAATTAGTAAATTTTTTTATTTGCAGCTTATAATGTCATAGATTAGCATTCTAGAGCTTAATGAAAAGAGAATTGTGGTAACTATAGGGATAAAATAGATACATAGGTAAATATAAATGCCATGTTCTTTGTATCTATAATGAGATGAGTATATTCAAATTGGGAGCACCTTTTATAAAGTCCCTATTTAAAATAATATTATGTGTGTGCATGTGTGTGTGTCTTAATAGTATTTACTTTGTAACCAACACCTCTTAACAATTAAAAACCTGGCACAGCTTTGATGTCTATGGGACAGTGCCAGACTTTCCTAGCCCATTCTTTCTGTAGCTGGTTCAGGGAGCCTCCACTTAATGATTTTCCCAAATGGTGAGTTATTCCTGGTGAAACTGATAGGGACAGAATTTGTAGATGGGTTCATTTATATCTAGCATACATTACAACCTTAGCTTCCTTCTCGGTTGAGAATGGGAATCCTCAAGCATTCAGAGATCCAAATACTTACAAAACATCCTTCTACTATTCTTCTTTTTTTTTTTTTTAAAGATTTTATTTATTTATTTGACAGAGAGAGATCACAAGTAGGCAGAGAGGCAGGCAGAGAGAGAGGAAGGGAAGCAAGCTCCCTGCTGAGCAGAGAGCCCGATGTGGGACTCCATCCCAGGATCCTGAGATCATGACCTGAGCCGAAGGCAGTGGCTTAACACACTGAGCCACCCAGGCGCCCCCCTTCTAGTATTATTCTTCAACATCTCAGAAGACCTCCCTGCTAATTCAGGAGCGAGTTAGCCCCTAAAGCCACCTGCTTTGGACACAGTCATAGTCTTATTTCTGCTGCATCATTAACTAGAAAATGATTCTATCTTGGGTCCATGCACTTTCTCTTTTGTACATATTCACAGGAAGCGTGAATCAAAAATGACAAATCCTTTTTCTTACAATGATGAAAATTAACCGCAGTTTGTGGTTTAATTTCTCTGTTTCAAAACAGCAAAAAAAAGGTCTTTTGGACCATATCTCTTTCCTCATCCAACCCCTGCCCGGATCCGTAGTATTCTAAGAAGCAATTTTATCTCTGTGAAGTCCAAGACCTGACAAAATCTCTGTCTTGGAGGAAATGACTTTACATATTCTCATTATAGCTACATATCAGGCAAGAAAAAATAAAAACCTTCCATTAAATTTGGTACTACCAGTTCTTTAAAAAGGTAACTGGCATGGAAGAGCTAAAAAAAGGAAAGTGTAATGTCCGTGAACTTTCTATTTTCTTCTCGGTCCTCTCTGAAAAATGTTTTATAAATTTGACCCACATTTTCTACCCCAAACAAGGTACCAATAATTTTCTTCATCTAAAGAATAGGGTAAACTGTCCCCAAATGAATGAAGTAGTAAATAACCATTGGTTAGGGTATCGAGTTCCTCAAGTAATCTCTCAAGTGTTAACATTGAAACACTTTAATTAAATGCTCCTTTTTTTTTTTTTTTTTTTTTAAGATTTGGTCTATTTGAAAGAGAAGAATCACAAGTAGGCAGAAAGAAAGAGGGGGAAGCAAGCCCCCTGCCTAGCAGAGAGCCCGATGCAGGACTCCATCCCAGAACCCTGGGATCATGACCTGAGCTGAACCCACTGAGCCACCCAGGTGCCCCTAATTAAATGCTTCTTGAATTCATTATCAGGACCTCTGATATTACTCACAGTTGAGGAACAGTTTTTGTTTTGTTTTTCGGGTTCCACCCAAATACTGAATCGGTTGGATTCCCCTCCTCCAAACACCACCTGGTTTCTGGGTATCTATTTAATAGTTTCCTGACTGTTCTCAACACTAGTTATGTATGCCAGTTAGCATGGCCAAATATTACCAGGAAGTCTTGATCTGATTTTCAGCACACTTGTGTTTTGCAGCCACTGAATTATGAAGAAAGAGAACAGGTGAATCTACAGATTGGGGTTGTTAATGAAGCTCCGTATTCTAAAGAGGCGAGTTCACAATCCATCATGAGCACGGCGACAGTTACTGTTAATGTAAAAAATCAGGACGAGGGCCCTGAGTGTAGCCCTTTGGTGCAAACCGTTCAAATTAAAGAAAATGTGCCAGTGGGAACAAAGAGCCGTGGATATAAAGCATATGACCCCGAAACAAGAAGTAGCAGTGGCATAAGGTATCCTGTTTTAATGAACTCCAAATTTACCATGTTTTTAAGATTCATAACTTGTTTTGATGCCAGAATTATAATGTTGCCTACAATATGATTTGCTACTTTAATTCATCTTTACTAACAGGTATAAGAAATTAACTGATCCAAAAGGATGGGTCACTGTTAATGAAAACGAAGGATCAATCACAGTTTTCAGAAACCTGGACAGAGAGGCGGAAAGTGTCCGAGGTGGCATATATAATATCACAATTCTTGCATCAGACAAAGGTAAGAACTACTTACCTTTCCCCCTACTTACATCCTCAGTTTTTAAACCAAAACATAGATTTGCAATTAGCTGCATATATACATACATATGTATATATATATTTATTTATTTGTGTTATATTAGTTACCATAAAATACATCACTAGTTTTTGATGCAGTGTTCCAGGATTCACTGTTATGCACCACACGCAGTGCTCCATGCAATCCATGCCCTCCTTAATACCCACCACTGGGCTCGGCCATCCCCGCACCTTTCTCCTCTCTAAAATCTCCAGTTTGTTTCTCAGAGTCCACAGTCTCTCAGTTCATCTCCCCCTCCGATTTCTCCCAAGTCACTTTTCCTTCCCTTCCCGTAATGTCCTCCATGTTATTTCTATGCTCCACAAGTAAGTGAAACCGTATGATAATGGACTTCCTCTGCTTGACTTATTTCACTCAGCATAATCTCCTCCAATCCCATCCATGTTGATGTAAAAGTTGGGTATTCCTCCTTTCTAGTGGCTGCATAATATTCCATTATATATATGGACCATATCTTTATCCATTCGTCTGTTGAAGGGCATCTCAGCTCCTTCCACAGTCTGGCTCTTGTGGACATAGCTGCATATATTCTCAAAATGTATTTCTCCCCAGAAGATATAGAACAGTTGAAAAGTTTGCTGTAATTTATTAACTCATGTTTGCTTTCTAATAACACCCTCAGTTTTATGTAATTGTAAAATAATTTAGTAATAGAAATACTGGAGAGGATAATTTTTTAAAAGTAAACAATTGAAATTGAGAAAGTTACTCTAGTAAAATTAGCTTCAGTTTATCTAGTCGTGTCTTTTAAAATGTTCACTTTGGCAGGAGAATTCGTTGCAACAGAGAACATGCTCGTTGCCTGATAGTGCATTCCTAGAAAACTGTTCTGTCTTTTTACAGGAAACTCTCAGTATACTTAGGGATTAAATTCTGACTAAGGAACGTTATTTAAAAATAATTATAATCATGATTAATGGTATATTATAAAATTAGAAAGACAAACACTGTGAATCCATAAAACCATATGAAAGATAAAATATTCTGTGAGTCCTACAAAATGGAGAGGAATATGACCACAGTGGTTATGTATGAGATCTATTTGGTGCATGACATACATTTGACTTCAGTGCCTCCATAAACTAAGTATGCTAACTACAGCAAACATATGTTATTACACTATAGCTTACAACATTAGAGTTTATAAGCAATTTTGGAAGATGTTTTAGGTATTTCGGTTCTATCTAAATGAATGAGAAATGGTTCCTATCCATTGATTGAATCAGTAAGGTTGTAGTTATTATTAATTTAACTTTGATTAATTAAAGACTTTCCTTTAAGGTCTCAGGTTCCTTTGTCCCTTAGTCAGGACATTCTTTTTGGTCAAAGCCAGGTGAAAAAGAAGAATAACATGAAAATCAAATCTGTTCTGTTTACATTTTTAATAGGGCTTGGCAAATGGTTTGTTGATAGATCAGATAAATTTATTGTCCAGAATTAAGAGATTTGGGATATAATTTTATTCTACATGCTCCTTTGTTGCAGAGGAGATAAAATAATTGAGAGGTCAAATATTTGTATGGCGCTTAGATGAGCTAATCATCCTTGCGGAATAGAATAAATGCATCATGGGGCCCCTTCCCATTCATTTCTGTTGAAGAGGGTAGGGACTGAATGTTACCATTTATTTTATGAACTCAGATCATACAAAGGGGTTTTTTGTTTGTTCGCTTCTTTGCTTTTTCTGTTTTTATCTTTTTCTAAAATCTGTGCTGACTACTTTCCTTTGGACCCTACCAGCTGTTTCCTGATGAAAGATGGTGTCTCGTGAGCACAGACGTTACGTCCATTCTCACTTTCCATCCTCCTGCTTCTCTATGGCACCTGCTTCCTCTTTCTGAAACCCTCTTGCAAGGCATCTGTGTATAAATATTTTCACACTTTCCTCTCTGGTCCATATGCTTTCTGGTACCACCTTCTGCTGTCCTGAATACAGCTGTTTCTTCAACTTTGGGTTCAATTTCTCTCTTCTTCTCAGTGTCTTCTCAGATCAAACTCTCTTGGTAGTGTCACTCAGGTGTGTGTCCTCTATATAGCTCAGTTTTAGATTTTTTTTTTTTAAAAGATGTTATTTATTTACTAGAGAGATGGAGAGAGAGCACAAGTAGGTAGAGCAGCCGGCAGAGGGAGAGGGAGAAGCAGGCTCTCCGCCAAGCAGAAAGCCCGATGTGGGGCTCAATCCCAGGACCCTGGGATAATGATCTGAGCTGAAGTCAGCGGCTTAACCCACTGAGCCACCTTGGTGCCCCTTAGGTTTTTATCTTTGTTGGATTATTCCAGCTTTGGGGAGGAGTGTGCTTTCAAAACTTTTGAAATATTGAACAGGAGGGTGCCATGTTTAAAACTCATGAAACCAAGGGTAGTTCACTTTCCATGACTTACTCATATAGAACCGTGTTAATATTAGAAGGTGAGCATTGCATGCCTACATTCCAATGAATTAGAACATTATTTATTTAGTCAACATGAAAAACAGAGCTGTGAAACACTGTGAATTAGATGTCTAAGATCTTCGGTTTAAATATTGTACACTGATACAAATCACAATGCCTCAAAAATGGAGTGTATTGTACAACTCTAAATGTTTAATGGAAGTGAGGTTCAGATATTTAGCACAGTAGTGGAGGAGCAAACATTGTAGAGGTCAATTTTTAAAGGCAATGCAGTCAATCAGGTTCAGCCAGGAAGCCATGTGCTTTCAACTCTGTGTGTGGATCCAATGTCAAGAAATGTTCAAGACATTCCTCAGTCCCAGTTTTCAGAGAGAGCTAGAACACAGCACATAAGAGATTTTTGAGAGGTGAAATTATTCTGCCCTCTGGAAAGTATAACAGGTAGATAAAATACAGATCTCCCCGCTTCCTTTGTCTCCCTTTCCGTTCTCTTTTTTTAAGTTGTCCAAAGTGAGAGATTGTTGCATTATTTCCTGTATCTTATTCCTTCTCTCCTGGTTCCCTTTTCTTCTTGCTGGTGCACATTCCTTACTAGTTCTTCCAAAGTGGTTGTCTAGGGGACAAACCCTACCCATTTTATTCTGAAAAATATTTCAATGTCATTCTCCTGCTTGATTTGATCATTTGACTTGATGTACAGTTTTGAGGTAGGTCCTTCTTTCCCTCAGCACTGTGAGGGGTCATACTCCATTATCTTCTGGCATCTCATGTTGCTGAGGCAAATTTTATCTACTGTCAATCTCATTATTGTCCATTTGTAGGTAATAAGTCTAGGCAACTTTTTTGGCTCACTGGGTTGCATTTTATAGTTTTAATACAGTGTTTATGGTGTGAGTTTATTTTTATTTATGTAGCACTGCCATCAGAATATATTTTTAAAAAATCCTTGCTTCTCTTTAATTCTGGGATATTTTCAGCAATTATCTCTCTAAATAGTGCTTCCCTGCCATTCTATTTATTCTCTTGTAGAATCCCTATTAAAGGAATGTTGTTGTTTTAGTTCTACTGGAATTTAAGCTATAATTTCATTGCTCTTGAAACAGTTACCCCCTTTTCTTTAAATGTCTTTGAAGATACTAAATATACATGTTTCAAAGATGTCTTGCATAGAGTGAATTAATCCTCAGTTGAGTGATTTTTTTGGTTTTCCTTTTAGCATCGCTCTTGCGCATTCTGGAATTTTGATTTGCAAGCTTATATTACATGGGAGGTGTCCAGTTTGCTTTCTCCTTTTGGTTTCTTCCTCTCCACTTTACCCCATAGCAGTCTTGTAGTTGCTGCCACTTTGTCCTTCTCTTTTCTTTTTTTTTAAGATTTTATTTATTTATTTGACAGACAGAGATCACAAGTAGGCAGAGAGGTAGGCAGAGAGAGAGAGGGGGAAGCAGGCTCCCTGCTGAGCAGAGAGCCCAATGCAGGGTTCGATCCCAGGACCCTGAGATCATGACCTGAGCTGAAGGCAGAGGCTTTAACCCACTGAGCCACCCAGGTGCCCCTGTCCTTTTCTGGGGCCCGCCTTTCAGGTCTCCTTGTCCTTGATGACACTGCAGGTATCACAGGGCCTGTCGCCTTGGTCCAGGTAATGAGCCCAGGGCTGCGCCTGGTTTTCAGCTTTTCCAGGTTGGCAGCTTCATGTAAGACACGGCCCCAAACAGCAGGTGGCATAGGTGGGTTTATCCTCTTGTCCATCACTGATGTCCCAAGGCCTCCTGATGAAGCAGAAAGAAGTGATCTAGAGGCAGATGTCCTGATTTGTGTTTAGCTTCAGACTAAACAACTGTGTTACTGATTTGGGGCCTGGACCCACATCTCCTTCATCTTTGAATCCCCTAGATTTTCCAGTACGGTGCCCTGTACAAAGTAGTTATTTAGTAAATTTTTATTAGACATAGAGATTGATGTTTTCCTTAGGCTGTAGCCATGGGGATTAGTTTGGTTTACAAGTGATTTTCTACTTCTGGAGTCTTTTTACCTTCAAACGTTTCTAGGTACTGTTTTGTTCTCATCTTCCAAATGCGTATCTTCTCCCTTTTGGTTCCCCTGCTCCAAAACGTTATGCACTTTCTATATGCATATGAAATTCCGGGCTCCTGAGGTTGGCTTTTGGGGACCCTTAGCTCTTCTCTGTGGTGTCAGTTCCAGCCAGTCTGCCTTCCCCCCTCATTCTGTCTAGAACATGGTTGTACACACTGTGCTTTCCCACCTTCTCAAATATCCCTGTGCTTGTAACTACACCAGAAGCACCCTCGGTCATATTTTCTTCTTTAAAAAAAAGTCAGTCAAGGGGCTCCTGGGTGGCTCAGTGGGTTAAAGCCTCTGCCTTCGGCTCAGGTCATGATCCCAGGGTTCTGGGATCGAGCCCCGCACCAGGCTCTCTGCTCAGCAGGGAACCTGCTTCCCCCTCTCTCTGCCTGCCTCTCTGTCTACTTGTGATTTCTGTCAAATAATTAAATAAAATCTTTAAAAAATAAAAACAAAACTATTTTTTTCGATGTACAAGTTCCCTAATAAAAACTCAGAACATTAAAAAATTCATATTTTTGTATCCAATTTTCTAGATGGGAGAACCTGTACTGGAACACTGGGAATTATACTTGAAGATGTGAACGATAATGGCCCCGTGATACCCAAACGGACAGTAGTAATCTGCAAACCCGTCCTGGCGTCTGCGGATATCGTTGCTGTTGATCCCGACGAGCCTGCGAACGGCCCGCCCTTTGACTTCAGTTTGGACAGCGATGCTGATTCAGACATAGAAAGAAAGTGGAGATTGAAAAAAATTAACGGTACGTGAATGCTGTTAATACCAGTTTAGTTCTTAGTCTGTACTTCTGACTTTAGCCATGAGAGGATCTATGGTGACAGGAATGACAAAAATGACAAGGCCCTCTCTCAGCTCTGAACTCCTCAGAGGGTTCCTGTCTCCTAACCGAACTACCCAGGGGCCCTGAAGTCTTGGTCGCCCAGCACTTCAGCTTTCACGACTGGAGATCTGCTATAACCTGAGGGGCTTTTCCTTTGAAGTGTCCTTGAATGTGAATTCCAACCTCATGCTTCCAAGGAATATTCCTCCATTTTCTTTTATGACAAATTAGAACACAAAGTTGTAACCCAACGGAAGGGGAACAGGAAGGGAAAAGGAAAACAAGGATGTGTAGAAACTGTGGTGACAAGTTAAGGCCCTGTGCCCCGAATCCTGCTCTGTGAACTGACAGCATTTTCAGTCTTTTTATTTTTTTTTATTATTTTTTTTTTAAAGATTTTATTTATTTATTTGACAGAGAGAGATCACAAGCAGGCAGAGAGGCAGGCAGAGAGAGAGAGGAGGAAGCAGGCTCCCTGCCGAGCAGAGAGCCCGATGCGGGGCTCGATCCCAGGACTCTGAGATCATGACCTGAGCCGAAGGCAGCGGCTTAACCCACTGAGCCACCCAGGCGCCACCATTTTCAGTCTTTTTAATAATATTCCTGTGTGTGTGTGTGTGTGTGTGTGTGTGTGTGTGTGTAAGGTTATCAACTGTTCTTTCTCGGGAAGAACTAACCTTACTTTTATATTTTCTCCATTCTACTGATTTGATGTCATAACATCATTTCCTTTTAGATCATGTGAAAGGAGGTAGTAATTTTTTTTAAAGATGTTTATTTATGTATTTATTTGACAGAGAGACAGCCATTGAGAGAGGGAACACAAGTAGGGGGAGTCGGAGAGGGAGAAGCAGGAAGCCCGATGCGGGGCTCAATCCCAGGACCCTGGGATAATGACCTGAGCTGAAGGCAGCCACTTAATGGGCTGAGCCACCCAGGCACCCCAGTATTTCTGTTTAATATTCCTGCTTTGTACAGTAAAACATTGGAAGGCTTATGTCGGTCAAAATTTTGTTGCTTTTAAGTTCTACTCATTTGTGAAATAACCCCAAAGTCTGGGAAACACCAAGTTAGGAACATATTCCAATGAGTCTTTGAAGTCAAATAGACTAGGTTAAATGCTGGCTCCACTGATTATTAGTGATATAAGTATGACCATGCTATTTATTCTCTTTGGGCCTTAATTTACTTATACGTAAAATGGGATTATTTGGGGGAGTAAACAAGATAATGAAAGCATCAGACCATGGCACGTTATACATTGTAAATTTTGGTTTTGTTAGTCTTCTTATTTTTAACACATAGACTCACCAAGTTAACCATGCTTTCTTCTAAAATGGACTTATCCACTGATTCCTTTACCCAAACACCCAAATTTATATTTAGAGCTTCAAACACCCTAATAATAAATGGGACAGTTAAATGGAGAAGGTTTCTTCTTAAGAATGGGCATGTGGCATCAACATTCAGAATAGGTATATATTTTGGATCTATACCCAAGACTGAATTGGATATTGACCTGGATATTCTCTACCCCCAAAAAATACATCAGAACTATAAAGTGTACAGTTGGTCCCAGGGTCCTAGAGGATTGTGAGACACTACAGCATCAAGACAACTCACACATACCAGAGTGTTCAAGGTCAGCCATGTTCAAAGCTGTCAGAATCAGTCTCTGACAGTGAGTCACAACTTTATATCTGTTTGGCACAATATATGAGAACAGAATAAAGGGAAACATCCAGAATTTCAGATTACTGTTCTCTGAAAAACCATGTATATAAGAAAATTGCACTGAATGGTGATATTAAAAATTTTTGAAGATATGAGTGCTTTAACACCTCTTGTGATAAGAAGGGTTTGTTTATGGACAGAAAAATATATTATTATAAAAGCCAAAGGATGTTTATGTAAGAGGCAGCAGAGAGAAACTTGGATATGCAGTATGTTTACCATTGCTGTAGATGAGAACTCATCAGTCCATTTACATTCTCAGTCCTGTAGCCTTTGTGCCTTCCCATCAGGAAGGCCTATTTGTTGGGAAATATGGCAAATATCCTAACGCTAGAAGAAATTAGTGACATTCTCTATCACTTGGTTTTATTTTCTTTCAGATACGGCTGCTCGTCTTTTCTTTCAGGAGGACCTTCCATTTGGAACATATCAAGTACCTGTCAGAGTCACAGACAGACATGGTGTGTCACTCATTACTCCACTAACTGTTAAGTTATGTGACTGTGTTACTGAAAATGACTGCACGCTTCGCACAGACCCGAGGATCGGCCACGGAGAAGTGAGACTCGGAAAGTGGGCCATCCTCGCCATATTGTTGGGCATAGCCTTGCTCTTTTGTAAGTCCCTTTACCAACTTGAATAACAGCCTTTGTGATAACTTTAAAGACACATGCTTAGAATCAGCACTGCTACCTGTAGCTGTTCATTTGTATATAGTTCTAGTTCTACTTAACACAACATACTGAATTTATTTATTGAAAGCACTGTTCTCATGTTATTGCATCACAGACATAAAATTCAGTGCAGAAACATGGCAGTGAGCATGTCTTTGTGGCATACCAGCTTAGAGCAGACTTTCTCTACAAGCCACCATATTTATATATTCTGGAAAGCTGACTTTGTGTGAGTCATCCTAAATTCATAACTCCATATTGTTTTATGATCAACTGAAGTAACTTCTCTCATCCTCCAGGTATCCTGTTTACCTTAGTCTGTGGGGGTACTGGGGCAGCTAAGCAGCCCAAAGTATTTCCTGATGATTTAGCCCAGCAGAACCTCATTGTGTCAAACACGGAAGCTCCAGGAGATGACAAAATAGTAAGTAGTTTGTTCTTTTTAAAATAAGTACAAAGGACAAATTGGCCTAACCAACTATAATTATCTTTTCTGAGAAAAGTTCTTTTGAAATCAGGTAACTGACAATATATAAAATTTCATCCGTCCTATGGACTAGATAAATGATGTTGATTCTCTTGATGATACGTGGCCTTTCAATGTGGGCATATAGTATTACTTAAGAGTTACAATTCTTTAGCATCTCATTATTATTTCTACTTAAAATGTTTCATGACTTCAACTTTAGGTCCAGTCTTTTTTATATATTGAAACTGCTGGTTGTGTCGTAAAAATATTTCATTTAATTATTCACAGATCATCAGCATAATTATTTTAATTTTTTTTCTGGCAACAGCAATAAAATGACTATGGGCTTTGATCAGTGTGGGAAGAACTTTAATGGAGTCTTTCTGGTTCTAATATGGGTTAGAAAGAAGCCCGAGGTCAAACATGAAATGACAATGCTAGCAAGTGACTACAGAGCTCCAACTTTGATTTCTAGCCTAGTACATACATGAGGGACTTATAAATTTTCTATGGAAAGCATAATGATGATAAGAACAGGAAAGATTTAGAAAACAAAAGTCGTTGACATCTAGGAAGGTATTGGAAAAAAATAAAACTTAAGATTTTCCCACAAAAACACAGCATAGAAAGTTAGTGCCCAGAGCTGCTTTGTTCTTATTTTCCCTGCTGATTAATTTTTCTTTATCGAGATTACAGGATTTATTATTGCAACTAAGATTTTTTTTTTTTTAAAGATTTTATTTATTTCTTTGACAGAGAGAAATCACAAGTAGATGGAGAGGCAGGCAGAGAGAGAGGAGGAAGCAGGCTCCCTGCCGAGCAGAGAGCCCGATGCGGGACTCGATCCCAAGACCCTGAGATCATGACCTGAGCCGAAGGCAGCGGCCCAACCCACCGAGCCACCCAGGCGCCCCTGCAACTAAGATTTTTATGGCAACTCCTTTTTCTGTATTTTTGTTTTAGTTGAGGGGAACGACATTAGACACCGTAAAAGTACTGATCGCCGTTTCTGTTTCTTGTTCTAGTCTAGTCTAGTCCCTCTCGGTGAAGGAGTGAGTTTAAACCAAGCAGGGTAAATTCACATGAGATGTTGATGCCAGAATCCTGATTTTGAGCTTTGAGATTTTGGAAGGATTTAAGAAATGAGCTTGTGCAGTATTCTAAGAAGTATTTATTTATTTATTTATTTATTTATTTATTTATTTATTTAACAGAGATCACAAGCAGGCAGAGAGGCAGAGAGCCCGATGCGGGGCTCTATCCCAGGACCCTGGGATCATGACCTGAGCCGAAGGCAGAGGCTTTAACCCACTGAGCCACCCAGGCACCCCAGTATTCTAAGAAGTTTTTAAGAAGGAATATACAGTTAGCTTTCTGATTTGTCTCAAGGTGTAGACCAGTGGACACCTGGAATTTGCAGATGCACTGGACACTGTACTCAGAATTTCCAAGACAGATTAGTTCTTGCCCTCAGGGAGCTTACCTTCTAACACAATAATGTAGAGCATTATCTGCATGTTTGCTTCTGTATGCAAATTGTTTGCCTTTCAGTGTTCCACCAATGGTTTCACAACGCATACTGCGGGCTGTTCGGCTCAGGGAATTTGTGGTACCATGGGATCAGGAGTGAAAAATGGAGGGCAGGAGACCATTGAAATGGTGAAAGGCGGACACCAGACCATGGATTCGTGCCGGGGAACTGGGCACCATCACACCCTGGATTCCTGCCGGGGAGGACCGGTGGAGGTGGACAACTGCCGATATACCTACTCCGAGTGGCATAATTACACTCAGCCTCGTCTTGGTGAAGTGAGTTTCCCCGGTGTCCTACAAATTTATTTTAATTTCCTTTCAGCTTTCTAAATTATTTCAATTTAGTGGCCTGACCCTTGTTTTCAGTTAATTATTAATCTATTAATTGTAAAGTTGTTTTTCCTAATTTTGATTTAGTAATGCTGAGTATTAAGTGGAAATTTACTTTTCCTCTCAGTTTGTTTCATTTTTCATTCTTACAGAAATACTGTTAGATCTAATACTTAGTTATTAGATATGAAATGTCCTATTTATTTGGTATAAGAACAACAGAAAAGAATTGTTATCCCAGTTTATGTGTTTATTTTTAAATATAGAGCTTATCTGTACAATATTTAAATTATTTTTTTCTATGATTTTGTGTTAATATTTCCCATGTGACAAATCGTTATCTTAGAAAACAGAAGCGTGGTACAAGGCAATTATAGCTTTATGGTCCCTAAGCCTATCTGGAAAGATCTGAGCCCACCTAAATTTGGGTTCAGTTTAATGGGTGCATCTCACTTATGAGATGATTTTGAAAGGGAAACTAATGATCACCTAACCTGAACCCTCGTATACGTGCTGCCACATATGTGAGTTTTTAGAGAAGGGAAGGGAAGGGAAGGGAAGGGAAGGGAAGGGAAGGGAAG